>NW_026624809.1:0-1218 GCF_030028575.1 Malurus melanocephalus | reverse complement strand
ATTCCCCATTTGCTTAGCCAGGTGGAAAGAGGATCAGTGCTAACCTTAATTGAATGCTGATTGGCTTGTAACTGAGCAAGCCTTTTCTGAATGGAAGTAGAATAATCAGAAAGGTTAAAACAACCCATTCCTTCATAATCTTCACATCCATGACCTTGTGAAAAAATCAATGGCTGCCTTATTTTGCAAAGTAGCATGTCTAATACTGTCAACATCAGTTATAAGGTCACTAATCATTTCTGAAGTCAAAWTAAATTGTTTCTCACCCCAATAGGCTAAGCATTTCAAATTCTTTGCATTCATGGCCACCATACCTCCTGGTAAGAAAATGGATGTTCCTGGTAAGGAAATGGCAGTGAGTGATGCCAAAGAGGGCAATTTTACATCATCATTGCAGGCTTCATCWAACAATTGTGTGGCTCTCTTATTTCTTAATTTAGCAGTAGCTATAGCATTTAATATTTGTCGCATTCTYARGGTAAACATAGTTAATTTTCCAAGGTAACAAGGTCCTCCTACTGGAAAATGRTGAATACCTGGCCATGCCCTGTGTCYGCAAATCAAGAATATTCCTGGAGGAAGAAGTTTTCCTCCTGTGATATTCACAATTTGATCACATTCATCATTGGATACTTTAGACCAATTATATTGTCCTGAAACATTTTGCCATAGTACAAGATTATTATGTGGCTGTTGATTATTCCTGAGAATTTTAAAACTAAAGACACCGGTTCCATTGAATGATTGCAACTGATGTGCCAAATTTGTACAATCAGGCATATGTGACACATTACCCAATTCAAATGGTGTCACACTTCTTAGGAGATCCTATTCTTGCAAAGGTCCTGAAGATGAATGATTTAAACCTTCTGTTATTGCCTTTTGCCAATAAGATGCATTGCATGTAGGCCATGTATAATAGCCTTGTTTTCTGCACTCATCACGTTTTGATGTTGTCAAGTCAGGGTGTGATCCATTCCACTATGAAGAAAATGTTGTATTGAACAGCTCATGAATTTCTTCCCACCCTCCTAGGGGTATTCCAATYAAGCATGTTCAAAAAGGATTATTAGCTGATTGCATACTCAAACAAAAAKCAKTAACACCTRACTTGTTAGCCCATGTGATCCACATATTCTCTTGGGGAYTGACTCTTAAAATTGCCTTACTTTCTATGCAAAACATTAGTAATACACTTGAAAAAAGCCATTTAACACC
>NW_026624808.1:18249-26392 GCF_030028575.1 Malurus melanocephalus | reverse complement strand
AAGAGGAAAACAAATTCTGTCCATAACAGGCCTTTGCAGAGTCATGGTCTTACATATACCCTGCTAATGGAGATTTAAAGATTCATGGGATCATGGAGATGGTTTGAAAATGATAAAAACTTCTCAGCACTTCCTCTAAATTTTCCACAAAGTTTCTGGAATATTTGAATCAACTGACTCTAAGTYGGTTCAGTTTTCAGGCAAGGAAAGTTATTTTCTTTTTCCTCACTGGTAGCATTTTTACAAGAAGTGAGGACGAGATTAGGCAGATGGAAGGAAAAAAAGTGTGATGGAATTGTAACATCAAAATCTTTAAAACTGCATTATTGGGTTGAAAAAATGAAGGCATTAGTTGTGTAGCTTCTGCGTCTAAGTTTCAGAATGTTTTAAAAATGCCATTTGAGTTTTTAAAAGTGCTGCGTTTATTCAGAGGCTGCTGAGAATGAAAAGTATTGATAAGCTCTACTAAGCGTTTTCATATGGAATCTATTTTCAGCCACATACCAGAAAATGTCTTTGTTATTTTTTTGAATGAGACCCTAATCTCAGAATGACTTTTCATTTATCAGAGCCTTTTAAGTCTGCTATTGTGTTTCCAGTCAGATCCTTTCCACTCACTTCTTTTTTCCTGTGTCAGCCTCTTACAAACTTGCCACAGGGCAAAGTTCGCAGTTATTTTCCACAGGCACAAGGATTTCCCCTCTCAGGGGTGCACTTGGGCTTTATGCAGTGGCAGCCAAGCACAAATTAATGCCAGCTCCAAGAGTTTGTGATAAAGTTTCTTGTGGTATATCATGCTTAATAGCACACCCTACAATTTGTGATTTCACTTGTTAACAATTCAAAGGCTTTTGTTCCTTATGCTGTTTAGTCAGATGAGATGGCTTAGTGGTTTTTTGCATCACCAGCATTGGCATTTGTGTCCTTGTTGGTGTTCTTGTTTAGTGTTGTGTTGGTTCCCACTTCAGCTATAATTTAATAATGTTCAAGTAATGCTTTCTAGAAAAAAAAAAAGTAAGTTCTGGCATCTGCAGTTGAGAAGTTGCAAAACTTGAGTGCAGTATGCCAAAAAATCCTCCAAAGATATATAATTGACTCCTCTTAAAATTTAATGATTTTTCTGGGGTGTTTTTCTTTTTTTTGAGGGGTTGGGGATTAACAATATTGTAGCACTTAAATTCCTTGAAATATATTTGTTTTAACCTTTTCCGAGGAGTTCAAGTTTGTTTCTGTGTATTTTATAGGCAAGAAACAGCTGTAATTCTCTCTGGGGGTTAGAAAAGGCACAAAACCTGTTTGTTCTCTCCTAATTCACTGTTGCAGATTTTCTGACTCCAGGTATGGAGGAGGATTTGTGTTCCTAGGCCTGATGGGGACTCCCATGGCTCTGCAGTGAGGTTGTGCCAGCTGTCAGCCTGGCTGCCCTCTGGTGAGGGCTTTAGACACAGAAGCTACACAACTAATGCCTTCATTTTTTCAACCCAATCATGCAGTTTTAAAGATTTTGATGTTACTATTCCATCACACTTTTTTTCCTTCCATCTRCCTAATCTTGTCCTTGTAGAGTGTGGAAAGGGGAGCAGCTTTGCAGTACTGATGTAAATGTAAAGAGTGAGAAATGTGCTGGTGTTATTACCAGTCATCCTCTGGAGAGCCCTGAGCATCTCCCTGGACAGGGATCCACTTTCTGCCCTTACCCTGCATAACCTCATTGGCTTCAAAACAAGGTTTAATGTCATTAAAGCAAATTGGCATTAAGGCAAGGGATTTTGTCCAGCAATTCAGGGTGTTTTTAATTGTTTTCCTAAGCACAGGGCATCAGAAGGGTCATTGAGAAATTTGCCCATACCAACTTTTCTTCCCAGCTATGTCAGGTCCAGCTTGTATCACCAACCTTTTCATATGCTGCTTTGCATTCTTCTAAGTGGTAAACACCCTCTGAAACATCCCAGCATCCTTCAGGATATTTTATACTCCCTTTGCTCCATCTCATGCAAGCACAAGGATAATTGCATGGTCTGGTTGTCAACTGGGAACTTGGTCTGCTCTCCTCATATTTACAAGGTTGGTTATAGATTAATAATTCTTTCTGATATTACTGTGAGTAAATTATAACTCAACAGTGGACAAGTGTATATGGCTAGCATTTTGTTTTTTGCATTTTCCCTTTTATGCAACATTTTTATTTTCTGCAATTTAGTGTGAGTACCTAATTCCATGATAGATTGTGTCTGGAATTCCCGAAGGAGTGATTTTGGCTATCCTGCTATTCTTGTCTTTGCTTGCACTTTAGAACTTTGAAATGTCTGCATTTCAAGAAAAGGAAGAAAATTCCCTCCAGTATGGAACTGCTTAGATTTCATTGGTAGAGTTTTAGTGTTTCAGTCAGTGCTTTGTCTCCTGGTAGGTACAGCTCCTCCATAAATGTCTCTCCAAAGTCCTGCAGGATACCTCCTAAAAGAATGTGGAGTCACTATGACTTACAAATCGTTTTAAGTGATTTGTTTATGGGGCAGCCTGGGCTTAGTTCATTCTCCTTGACAAAATGCAAGCAGTTGCTTTGCATCATTGCTCATAAGCTACAGTTAGAATCTCCTTTTGTTTTTGCAGAGAAGGATCTGAACCCTGACCCCAGCAGCGCTTTGAAGTGTTCCCTGACAGACAAAGATGAAGCTGAGCTATCCAAATGTGCTGGGAGGGTCGTGACCCTGCAGTGAACAGGGGCTGATGGTTGAACGGGGCTGGAGTGGGGAGCAGGGTGACTCTGCATGGAAATGGGGCTGCTCTGGAGCCCTGCAGTCACAAACTGCAGCTGAAAGCAGAGGAGAAGCCAGGAGGCTGGGAGGGACAGTGGATCCTTTCCTGGCCTTATTGCAGAGGATCAAGAAAGGTGCTTTAACACGGAAAGGGGTTTTCTCTTTGCATAAATACACATGGATGCCCTGTGTTTCTTGAGCTAACAGAAAATGAGTTGAAGATTTCCACTGCGGTATTTTGATTCCAAGAGAGACGGTGGCCGTGATAAGCAGTAAAGAAACAAGGTGATTGTGATTCCTTCTTCCTGTGAAACCTTCACAGAAGAAAAAGTATGGAAAGGCAAAGAAGAGGTTGTGATAGAGAATATTAATTCAGATCACACAGCAGGTAAGGGTGTTCCCAAAGTTCAAGACATTGTTTTAGGAACATCTCCACAGAAAAAGGAAGTGTGGGATGCCTTGACCAAACAAAATCAATCTTCATGACGTGACACATCTGTGGACATTGAACTTCCTTGCTCTAGCATCTTTGTGACTGCACTCTCCTGTTGCATAGATGTGTTCCAGCCATAAAAGTTGAAGAGATAAACATTTCATCTTTATTGAAGTGTAAGCTGTATGAAAGATGTTGAAAAAAAAAAAAAAAAACTGGAAGGCTTTTTTTTTTCAGAGAGCCAGAATGCATGAGATAATGTCAGGTGTAAAGAAAAATCCTTGTATTTGCAGTGAGAATATTTCAAGTGAAATGTTTCCATCTGAACCCAGGAGAAAGARGAAAGATAACAGCTGATTTCTTGTCAGAGATCAGCTGTCAGAATGAGCAGATAATACTTACTTAATGGTATCCAAAATAGAAATTCTCCAGTTCAATCTGCACAGTCCCTGTAAAAATAACAAAAACAGGAAAAAAAAGGAGTAATTAAAAATTTCAGAGGTACTCAGTGACAAAATGCAAGACGAAATAAAGCTCTGAGAGATTAACTAACACAGAATGAATTTTCTCTCATTATTTCCCTTCCACTCTTCTGCTTCTTCTTTTCATTTTTTCCCTGAAGCATATGCCAGGAATGTTTCCAGCGAATCAGTTCAGACAGGTTGAGCAGATATCCGGGGGAGCAGCCTTTGGTAAATGGTGGGATCACAGAGGTGGAACTGCAATTCCGTGGCCTGGGCTGAACATTCCCTTGTAAGCAAAAGGCTTTGCTTGTTCAGAGCCACAGATGCAGCATGGCAACAGGGATGTGGCATATTGCTGATTTAGGGGCATGTGCCAGGAATTGGGAAGTGCAGATCAAGCCTTCTGAGAGAAAATCAGACCAATTAGAATCTTGTCTCATGTTTTTAATTAACTTCAAACTCAGTCTCTTGTTTCTAGAAAAGGGGCGCCTGTGGGAATGGAGGTACTTGGATACAAAAGCATCTTCCAAACCATTTGGAATTCACTCTGTTGAGAGCGGGTTTTGACTGGGCTTTATTTTCAGCTAAATTTTAAACAAGATGCCAAGCAATACAAATGAATTGAAATTGAAAAGAAAGAGGAAGATCCTGCTGGTTTGTGATAGCTGCATATTGAGCCAGTCAGTCCAGTTACCACAGTATCTGAAGATCTCAGTCTTAAAGCATCACTTCAAAACTTCTACATAACTAACATTTCTTTTAAAGGTTGAAATCAACTTCTTAGAAGCCACCCAGAATGTGAGAACTCATTTCTAAAAAGAGTTTGCATGCTTGTAACAGGTGAAAATATATTGCAATATGCTGGGGTTTTTCTGTGGGTTTTTTTTTTTTTTAATTTATAAAATTTATTTTCCCCAGGCTTACAACTGGCACAAAACCAAATATAAAATTCACCTAATAAGCTGATAAAAAGCAGAACATCATCCATGACACTTCAATCTGCCAGTTCCTGTATTTTTCACCCACTTATGCTGTTCTCAATACATCTTTTTGCCTAGGGAAAAACACAACATTTAAAATGCACTAGGAAAGCCAAAAAAATCTCAATCCTTACCACGCTAAGGTGAAAGTTGCAAGTAAAAGGATCATCTCCCAACACATCCTTTTTTATGTTTATTTTAGTCTAATCTCCTCAGATTTTGTATCTTTTTAGAGCATCTTCATCATCATAGTRTTTGACCATTACCTCCTACAGACCAATATGGAAAGAAATACTCTGCTCTGTGGCTGGTAGGTACTCAGGAACCAAGGGAATCCAAGAGGAATAAACCTGGATGGCTCATGAYGTTTTTAATCCTTGCAAGCATTTGYTTGAGATGCAGCAAGTTGTGMCCTCACTSAGGAAGATCCASAGCTGAACCTGAGAGCTGCTGGATAACAAACAAGCAGAATGCAGGAACCTGTGAGCTCCTCGAAGGCTGGATGGGAACTCAGAGCTGATCTTGGTGCTGTTCTGGGTGGGCACAGGGAGGGCATGGGCAGCTCAGGTGAGCCAAACCCCATTCCCTTGGCTGTTTAATAAGGGAGCACAGGGAGGATCTGTGCTCGCTGCAGGAATGGTGTGGGGCAGCTCCAAGGAGGTTCAGTCCCAGCCCAGAATGAGCTGCAGGGAGCATTGTGTGCTGTAGGACAGTACAGAYCCACGGGAACATCATGGCATGGTTMTTATTCCTTGGTGTTGTTGGCATGCATTCCTGAGGGAATGGATCCGACCCTTTCAATGGGCTCCGTGGGTCTGGGAAAGRAACAGCCCTACCCTGCTGTTGCCTTAATGAAACCTGAAAAAAAGATGGGCTCTCTAGTGCTGTGCTGACAAGTGATACAATATTCTTATTCATCTTTYAATCCTGTTCTTTCAGGTGTCTAATTTGCTGCTTTCCCCATTAACTTTCTCATTTCTTCCTGTGCGGTACATCGGAGGTCACCGTGCCTCTTGTCATAATATTTCCAGTTTATAAAGGGGCAGAGGGAGCACAAAGTAACTACAAGGTAGTTCTGAATCTTTCATCTTCACTTCTAAATCCTGTAATTTCTTCAGAGTACATTCTCTCCTTCTTCCTTASCACCAGAAACAAGAACTTATTTGAATGTCAAACAGGGCTTTAATGAATCCCATAAGATAATCACAGCAGCAGCTGTCCAAGTTAGTTTCTTTWAAAAATTCTGTATGATTTCACTTAYGTGTTAAAGTGCTAACTGGAGAGTTTGCCTTTTTCTCCCTCTCACACATCCATTTGRAAACAGGGATGTTAATGTAGCAGTTAATGCCTTTAAGTGCTTCTTCACCTGAGATAGCAAACAGAGCTCCTCCAATGTGCCAGCTGAGACAGAGCATGAACCATTGAGGAGAGAGGCACTCGAGTAGCTGATRCTGCAGTCATGATATTGTTGATATGAATATTTAGAAATGTCTTGAAATWACCTTAGTTACTGTTTAGCAAAGGCTGGCACCTCKAGAATGGTGATTACTCAATAATTTTATGCTTTCCTAACTTGGCTGAACAAGGCCTAAAGGGGTTATTACCCTTCTCTGAGGAAGCACTGAGCACATGCAGGGTTTTTCCTCTGCTCTACCCTTTAAAAATCTCTCCTACAAAGAAGGGCAGGTGACAGTAAATTGAAGTTTTGTTGACTCTTCTTCTAACATCTGGGTGTCTTGTGCCTCGCTAGCAGCTGCTTATGGCTTCCTTTGAGCRCAGAAGCCTGAGGGTATTCTAAATTTAAATCCCTCTATTCACACATAGATCCCAGCCCCGAAATGAGGATGTACAGCCAACATGCAGGCAGCTCCCTGATGTAGGAGTCCTCTCCCAACATCTCTGTCTGGTTCCCAAGTGCCAGCTCCTCAAGCAGAGCTGCTTTAACAAGCACMAGGCAGACAGCCAGTTTGCAGGCTGTGCTCATTGCCTCCCCTGCTCCTCAGCCTGCCAGGGTACAAAGTCCTTGCATAACCCAAGCGCTGAGCAGTGAGATAGCAGGTCCTCTAAGAGATGAAAACCTGCCTGCACACCATGAAAGTAACGTTAGAGACTTTGTGGTGATGCTCCCCATGACAAATGCCTGCTTGGCTGGGAAGAGGAAAGGCAACTGCAAAGCTTCAGCATTTCTACACTTGGGCTCTTATCCTATTTATTTGTTTCTGCAAAATAAGTAGGAACCCGCTTTCTCATAATGCACTGATGCTGTTACAATTTATCTTTAAACGTTTCTCAGTGTGTTTAGTGACAGGTTTGTTCCCAAGCATTTTCATTCCCAGCCTGATCAGTTACGCAAATGGGGACATTTTTTCTTCATGGAGACATTTTGTACTTTATTTTTGCTTCCATCAGTTACTGAGGCTTCATCCTGATGTCTCATGGGGCATCTCTCAAGAGTACTGTGTTTCACACATGCTTTCCTCAGAAAAAACGAAGAATTTAGGTGTTTTCTGGCCATCTCTAGTTCTGCTTCACCTTTTCCCTTCAATTGTTTCAGATTTGCAAATAAGATGCCWCTAGTACCTTAGGAAGGCTGCAGTCACTTCCAGCCTGTTCTCTGGCCTGCAGACTGATGCAAATTGGCACATTGAAAGCCCAGGCAGACAGCAGCTGTGTAATCCAGTGGCATTTCCTTGGAAAATCTTCTGTGCAGAAGAGGAGCTTGAAAGGAAGTAACAGTTTGGGGAGAAATCCAACTGCAGCCCCAGAGGCAGTGCTGCACTGAGCAGTAAATCTYCTTGTCTGTGTCTACAGGAAGAATGAGGCACTGGTGGCTGGCTGTGTCTGCAGCCAGGGAGGAGCCTGCACTCACTGCCCCACKCTGTATCACAAACCATTCCCTGGCACTGCATGCTCCAGCTTTTCCTTCCCACAGAAACCAGTGGAGGATGGGAGAGGTGCTGTGTACCTTATTTCAACCTGACATGGCTTTAGGACATGAGCAGAAAACAATACCAGAGCCAGACACAGCTTTGCTTTTTTCTTTTTTGTTTTTTAAAGCTTGCTAGGTATCCAATAGTTTCAGGCAAGTCAGACAGTGTCTGAAGTGAAAAACAAGCTCAAAAAATCTGGAAGCATCTAATTCATGCAGAAAAATACCTACTAAAGCGGGGGAAAGCAGAGACCTAAAGCTATTGAGTGCTGTAAAGTCACAGACAGCTCCATAGCTTGAAGGCAGCAGTGCCTCCCATCTCATTCCATCACAATCTGTCACTCGGCTTTGGAAAAGGCTCTTTGGAAAAGGCAGCGTGAGCAACAGGCRTTCAGGAGCAGAGAATCGGCATCTCCTGTGCCTGCACAGCACTGTTGGGAGGGGGATTTCATTCCTCAGGTCCCACTGCGGGCTTTTGCTATTCCTTTTTAGTAAAAATACATCTGCTTCCAAATTTCCCATTGAAACAATGTTTTTGATCAAAAATGCAGTTTCTGCCACACGAGCAGCTCTAATGCACT
>NW_026624808.1:14883-16332 GCF_030028575.1 Malurus melanocephalus | reverse complement strand
TTTGTCAAAAAGGCTGGGCTCCTTCCAGGTTTRGAAATACACTTAAATCTGCCAAGTTTTGTCAAACATTACCTTCCTTTAACAAGAAATACTCATACTTTTTGGATTAAAGAGAAAGAGGAGAAGCAGCCATTCAAGTGCCTTTTATAAAAGGGAACGTTCTGTATWTTCTTGGGTGCAGACATGGGGGAGGAGGAATATGGAAAGAAAAAATAAAAAAGAAAAGAGCAGACAGAAATACCCAGCTGAGGGCCAATCTGAGTTTATAATTGGTATCAGATTCTGCCAGTCTTACTCATGTAGTGCAATTCCTATTGATTTCTGGAGGTTCCTCACGGGGTAAGCTAATGTTTAACATAAATAAGGGTTACTGAATCTTGTCCTTGAGAAGGAGGGGTCGGGAAGCTGTTATCAATTGGACTGCTCTATTCCTGACTGGCAAGCCTGCTCAATTCAGGGTTAATTAGCTGATTCCTTAAAGTGGAAGTGTTGTGGAGGAGCATGATCATTGCCATTCATATTCATTTTAATTTGAATTATTCCAGCTCCCTCTCCATCGTGTCTATCAGAGAGSGAGCTGGTGAAGGAGAATGACAAGTCTTTGTAAAACAATCTTGAATTTCAGTTGTCTGGTAGTGCAGGATCAGATACAGTGTGAAAGGCAATAAAGCCTTTCCCTTTTTTACTCAGGACTGTTCTCCAAGCTCATGTGATACAAAACCCCATCATAGCTGCCTGCTCACATTTTATGCCAACCTTTGCTACCTGTGCCACTCCAAAGTGCAGGAAGGAAACTGTGAATTTTACCAGGATGCCATGCATGTTAATAACCCTCCAGAGAGACTGGCCTGGAGTCTGGATCCTGGGCTGGATGCAGTGTGGCTGCCAGGATCTCTGCACCTGGAGGGACCTGGCTGCTCTGTCCATGTGTCCTTTCCCTGTTCTTGCAGTGCTTGAAGGTACTGATTTGTCCCCATTTTCCTCTGTTCATTCATGCATTGTCTTTAGAAATTCCACTTTTTTAATAGTAATGTGTATTGTCTAGCTGAAGCATTCATCACAAGGAGGTGCCTGAGGTGGGAAGGCTTTTCCAGAGAGGCTCCACAGGTTGTCACGGTCACTCTGCATGGCAGATTCCAGTGGGTCCCTGGCTCCTGGAAGTGCCATTCAGTGTGATGTGGCTGCAGCCAGGCATGCAGCGAGCCCTGCAGAGTGCAGAGATTTACAGAAATGCGTATTGAGTGAGTGTGTGTTATCTGTGAGATATCTGTGAGATATCTGTGAGATATCTGTGAGATATCTGTGATTTATCTGTGGGATATCTGTGAGATATCTGTGGGATATCTGTGGGATATCTGTGGGATATCTGTGATTTATCTGTGGGATATCTGTGATTTATCTGTGAGATATCTGTGGGATATCTGTGATTTATCTGTGGGATATCTGTGA
>NW_026624808.1:11870-12858 GCF_030028575.1 Malurus melanocephalus | reverse complement strand
CTGTGCTGAGTGCCCTGCGTGCTGTGRCCACCCCAGCAGCTCCCGAGTGTCTCCTGCCCTGCTGCTCAGGGCATTCTGCTGCTTCTAGCTGCTCAAAAAGCTGCTTTTGTTAGCAGCATCGTTTGATGGCCGTTTTCTTGGGTGTTTTTGCTGCTCTGATAAGTATGCAGTGAGTGCATCTGCAAGCATTCATATGTTAAGATARAATTACTGGTGGTGCTCATCTCCCCCTGTGCTGCTGCTACCTCATAAACGCCTGTGTGCGTGCCCATGTACAGACAGATGCATGTGCACAGCACCTGATCCTGCTGCTTAATTATTTTTAGCCCAATTCCCAGAGTTGTTCTGCTTCCTGCTGATGAATGGGAAATTCTAGTAGTGCTGTTTCATTTCACCAGCCTCTCAAGTGTAGAAATTATGGTAAATTTGAGAACAAGTGAGATCAGATTGATAGTTACACCTCCTTCTTTAATTAGCCAACCATGGGATCTGTGGAGAKAAGGGAGGGGARTAAGAATTTACCGTGGTGAGAGTGCTGGGGGTTCTTTCTTTTCTGTCCTTYTTTGTCCGTCTGTTCTCAGTGACAGTGACCCCTTTCGTGATGTGGGGTTTATTTACAACTGCCCTGACTGTGCTGCATCAATGGCTCCCCTGACCTTGGCTCAATGATTATGCAACACAGCGTTGTAAATTATCTGGTCGCTAGAATCTCTATTTAGGCAAGTATAATCAGTTCCTTGTAAGATCCCGGCCTGGTGTAGAGAAACAAAAAAATCTGCTGCATAGTAATGAGTGCAGCACCCTGCCAGGGATGAAAAGCCCCTCTGCCCTATGGAAAACCACCCCACAGTGGCGCTGGCAGCCCGAACGGCAGGGATTTGAGCAGAGATTTGGCGATCTCCGGCAATAAGGTGTAAAGCAGGATTTGCAGCTGCCCTGTCAATGCAGCACACCCGTCCTTTCTGCGCTGCGGTGACACCGGGCAGGG
>NW_026624808.1:4403-10270 GCF_030028575.1 Malurus melanocephalus | reverse complement strand
CAGGACCGGCTGCAGCGGGTACGCGCACACGGGAGCGCGCTGTGCCCTGCCAGGAGCGGCTGCAGCGGGTACGCGCACACGGGAGCGCGCTGATCCCTGCCAGGACCGGCTGCAGCGGGTACGCGCACACGGGAGCGCGCTCAGCCCTGCCAGGATCTGTATCCTCGCTTGGTCTCGCCCGCTGGGTTCGGAGATGGGCACGGACGGGCGCTGACAGGGACGGCTGTGTCCGGCGGGCTCCAATCCATCCCAGACCTGTTCCTGCCTTTGTGTCGCTCCAGCTGAGGATTACACTCTCCCTTCTTGTGTTTCAGAATGATGGGTTTCGTCCCTCCCACGAAACACCCCTTCAGTAAATCTCTAGACCAACTCGTCAGCAGCTTTTCATTTCTCACTCCAAAACTTGGAATGTGAAACCTTGGGCTGCTAAATTACTATTACTGTATCTGAGGGAATCACACTATCCTGTTGTTACTCCAAAGATTTTACAATYAATCCTCCAGTACAATACTTTCTCCTCTCCCTCTCCATAGTAACAGGGGAACAGTTATTTTTGTGTGTTTSTTAGGAGCGTAGTTAGCATTCACTGAATAAACTCAGAAAGCAATATTTCACATGGAATAATTACGAATATGTATTTACTTGAATAAGCTGTTGATTTTGCATGAATTCTGCACACTGTTTCTTAGGCAAATATGYTAATGATTGATGTGTGAAAATTTGCTTTATTTTGGGCTTGTCAGACTAACTAACACAGTGATCCAAATCCAGAAAATTATTTCCTTAYGCCCAAGGAACCATAACAATTACAGGAATATTCCAGGGAAGTCGATTACTAATACATCAAACCCTTCTCTATGGATATGATGACTTTGCAGCAATATTTCCAAACAAAATTTATTTTGCTGCTGTCTCTTGGCACTGGTATTCTATCAAGTCAGGGAGCCTCTCATTGCTCTCTGCAGCTCTCATAAATGGTTATAGAGAAGATGGAGGCAGATTTTCCTGAGGTGCACACAAAAGGTGTGGGGCAGTGAGTCCCAGCTGCAGCGAGGTGAATCCCCAGCAGATTCTCCAGAAGGAGAAAGCTTCGTGGTGAGGGGATCCAGCACTGGAACAAGGGCTCAGAGRGGCTGTGAGCTCCCCACTCTTGGATATATTCAAAACCTATCTGGGTAAGGCCCTGAGCGCCCCATCTCACTTCATAGCTGACCCTATTTGAGCAGGAGTATGGACCAAACATGAAAGCTCCTTTTAATAAAAAAATTATTTTATGGAGAGTTTATGGCAAACACTTCTAGTGGATTTTGCACTTGGAAAACTACTCCTTTTATCTGTGTTTTGGATATCTTTCATGTCACAGTAAATTTCACCAGAAARGCATCCAAAGAATGGGAGTTTTGCCAAAGAAAATGAGTGCTGAGACTAATTTGTACCATGACAGTCTGGCTATGAATTTGTAATTGTATCACCCTGACTGGTTCCATACCTGTGGCTCTCTGCAGCCGAGCATCAATCAGCAGCTCTAGGGATGAAAACCTTCTGGAACTTCCATCCCCAGGCCATGGGGGATGCAGGCTCTGCCCCTCAGTGGTACCACAGCCCCTGGCTCTGCGATTCCAGCCTGTCTGACTGCACTGAGCAGCCCCAGTGTGTCTGCAGAGCCAAACCTTCAGCCTCAGTGTCTCCTGCATCACAGTCATGTGTGAGCCATGCAGAGACCTTCCCAGTGCCAGTCAGTGGGAATTGTTGATTAAATGACACCGAGATGTCACAGTTCCCTTCCCTTAAACATGGGCSTTCAAATCCTACAGGCAACGTTCAATGCAAAAATCAGAGAAACAAGGAGCTTTGCACAAAACCACTGGAGGCTTTTTGCTGTTTTTCTGTTTGCAATGTGAATGGGGTTTTGCTTGCAAACTGAATGCAATAGTTCAGTGCTGATGATGAACCAGAGACAATAATTTCTGTGAGTTTGCATCTGGAGGAGMATGCTTTGCACTGTGCCATTTCAGTGGCAGGGCACCTATTCTAATTCTCTGGCTGATGAGCTCAGTGAAGCATACACAGACAAGTCCTCCAAATTGTTTAAGACACTTTCTTAAGCCACAAAAATAATTTTAATTTCMGTTTGTGTGGCAAACAAATACGTAAGAGGAATTAAACTAGAGGGTATCTGCGTGTTACAAGACTTTTTAGCATTGCTGTACCAATGTGACTGATTGAGTACAAGATGTGTTGCTTGCCATTTCCTGGAATAAAAAAATGAGCTGTTGAGTCTTAATGTGCTATTCCAATTATGGTTATAAAATACTGAATCAAGTCTTTCTTTAAAAAAAAGGGAACCATTTGGAATTAAACAGTTCAACAGAATTAATAATGATTCCAGATGGGCCTGTATTTGGCACTAAGAAGTGTGTGAAAGGAAACATTTTAAACCAGAAGCTTGAATGATTTATAAGAGTTCTTGAGAGATTTTTCACTAGTAAAGATGCCCTTTCAGCCTCTGCACATTTGGAGCTAACAAAGGAAGTGACACTCAGTGAGTGAAAATCCTGGCATTGGTGAAAAMCACACATATGTTCACAAGCAGAAGTGCCTGAAATAGCACAATTAGCAAAGCCAGGTTCCTGACACACTCTGGGCTCCTTGTCTCCCCATGAGTGAAAGAGGAAGAGCAGCAGTTCCTCAGCTTGGAAAGGTCTGAAAATAGGAGATTTCTTGTGTCTGTGGAGTACAGGATACTCTGGTTCTGATCCTTGTAACAACACAGTGAGAATAAAAGCAGCTTCTGCTTGCARGTTAAACCTTCTCTTAGGTCTGGGAGAAACAAGACCTAAAAGAGACAGAGAGAGGTGTATGTGTGCTGACAATTGTGTCAGGATCTAATGCTGGGGAGACTTGGCACTGCTGGAAGAAGAGTTACAAACCCTTACCCAAAAATGAACTCTATCTAACAAACTGACCGATTGTCTCCCTCTTCCATAGCATCCCTGTCATAACCAAAAGTATCTATGTGATGTTTGACTTTTTTAAATGCAAGTCAGCAGTTGGAATTAGCAGAAAAATTTTCATTGTGTGGTCAATCAACCTCTTTACTGGTACCATGATTCACGGATTATATGAAATGGAGGAACAAGGAAACAGATTACTCCCACTTCATGGATCCCTTTCAATCAATTATTAATAGACAGTGGGTATCTGACTGCCCTGTGCTCTGCTCTGAACTTGTGGCAATGAGGAGCAGCAAGGCACAAGTTCATGGAGTGTCCCAAACCATTATTTTACCAATGAGGGTGTCAGCCTGGTGTCAGTTCATGGAAATGACCCAACTGATCCTCTCTGCTCTGGGATTTACAGCCCAGTCCTTGATCAAGGCTTTAGGGAGGATGCCTTTTGCAGGGGGAGTGGAAAAGACAACATATGGCTTCTGTCTCCTCTTACATCCATTTGGAACCTGCAGATTCAACTTCTTGCCTTCCCATAAAGCCTGAGAGACCTCCCCTCCTCCCTCTGCCGTGGTGCAGCTAAATCCCAATGCCACAGAACCTGTCCTTGCCAAACTCCTCTCTTTTATTCCAATGATGTCCCCTTCCTTTATTTCACCATTTTAACACTTTTTGTCTGCTCATGCCAGTCTTTCTTTGCACATRAGACTGCCCAATGATTCATCATTTCTGGGCCCAGGTTCAACAAGTCTGTTGGGAGTTGATAGTTGTTCTGCACACACAACTCCCTTCCATGCTGGTGATCCTGAGGCTGGTACCAGGCTCCTGAGAGCTCATCCTTTTTAATGAATAAATGGCATCCTTATTTACCTGGTTTAAAACGTTAAAGAATTATTCCACATGCAAGTGATGGGATTCCATTTCTTTGAGAGCCTGACAGTCATGCTGGCAGTCACGTGGCTTTATCCTGTGAGTGAATGTAATGATCTTTGTTGTGATTTAAAGGCAGATGCAGGGTGATCAGGAATTTCATTCACTAATTCCAGTTGTTGAAAATAAGCAAGGATTAGCCTTTAATGTTTCATTTYTAATTGCATCTTAGTGGTCAAGCAGTGCATCTCCACCTTCTAGCAATTCTAAACTTAAGAAACAKCGAAACTGGTCCTTTCACTTCCTGAATTTGCCAGGCCTGCAGTTCTTTCCCCTTTACAGCTGCATGACCTTGGGAAAAGCCCCAGCCCAAAGCTTTCAGGCTGCRYGTTGGATGCAGGAGAGTTTCCACAYTGTCCATGTGCTCTGTCCCTGCAGGTTGTGCTGCCTGATCCCTTCTGCTTTGGGCACAGCCACCACTTCTCCCTCAGCCTCACCAGGAATTCATCCCTTCTAAGGGTTACTCAGTTCCTTCTTTCCTCTGCCTGTTCTGTGCTCTTTTTGCTGAAAGGACTGGTGGAGAATSTGATCCTGTGCTCTTTCTCCTCTCTGCCTGGTTCAGCATTCTCCGTGCAGTGAAATGCATCGCGCTGTCCACAGCCCTGTAACATTTCCATTCATCCAGAATGTTCAGATGAATCTGACCTTCTAGTGTTCAAACCARAACTCATCCAAGCAGATGGAAACATTTCTAATTCCCTCAGTTTCTGGGCTTTATAAACTTGGCTTGTTTCTGCAAGTCCTTGCACCTTTTGTATAATTATTTATAACTTTGCAAAGTCGTTCGGAAGTTTTCTAAATGTTGCCCAAATGAAATATCAGRGTTTCACACCCCCTCTGTGGGGCAGTAGACAAGCTAGAAAATTCAGAAAATTTGTTCTGATGAATTAAATAATACTAAAGATTTGGAGTTAATGTTGGGCTTAGGCAGGCAGAGCACAGCACCAGCAACTCTGCCTAGGAAATGTAGGGAGAAGAGCCAAACCTCATAAACATTTCCTTTCAAGGAAAATAGGTTTTGAAACAATGTAAATAAAGACATTACCAAAAACATGTTTTTCTTCTAGGACAGCACCRTCCAGAATGGGTGGGTTTTTTTCCATTTAGGAAATAATGAAGTCTGTGAAAAACTATCAAAATGTATCAAAAGCAAAGCACTCTGGACAAGAATAGGAACAAATCAAATTAACATTAACTTTTTTTTTTTAAGGGTTGTAGGAGCTGTCTGTGGGGATATGTTTTGTTGGTATTTTGGGTTTTTTTTTGTTTGTTTTTGGGGTTTTTTTTTTTTGCTTTGAAGGTGTCATTTCCTGAGGAAAGATCAACTTCAACAGGATTTTCAACCTGTGCTTCTGTACGTTTCTGTAAAATAGCAGATGCTAACGCTAACATTTGTTCACAAAACCAGCCCCAGATTTGAAGGAGCCCCTAGGAACAATCCAACCTCGCTGCTGCTGSTTTCTCAGAGCCAGCCCTGCTGCCTTTTTCCTGAGGCAGCCCAYGGGAAGGGATGAGCTGGGATTGAATCCTGCGAGATGCTGGGGCAGGAGGGGTTATTCACTCACTGATATCCATGGAGCAGTGGAGAGACACGAGTTCAGCTCTGCACCTGCACAGCATTATTTCATTTTTGGAGATATCCTTCTGTCCTTCACAGCTCCATTCAGTGATGCTCAGAGGCTTTCAGCCATTCCCCGCTGACTGCAAAGGAGAGGGCAATTCCCAGCCCATTCCTTGGTCTCCAACAAATCCTTGTGGTGGGATCACAGCGAGGAGAAATTAAAATGAGGAGAAGGGCTCGGCTCATTAAATACTGCCTGGGCTGGCAGGCACACAACACCCGCKTTAGGGAAAAAGCCACAAACCCCAAGTGATTGTTTAGAGGTGCGATTTTGCATCTTGAAAATGCCAATTGTGGGCAGAAGCGCGCACATTTCCGCGGCCCCGGGAGGGTTGGGATGGACAGGCGGATCCCGGAGCCCAGCAGCA
>NW_026624808.1:2864-4077 GCF_030028575.1 Malurus melanocephalus | reverse complement strand
GCCACCAGCACACACAGCGCTCCAGCTCCGGCTGCGCTCCTTCAGACAAAGGGCTGGGCTTTGTGTTGGGAGAGGGGAGCTGTTCAACAGCGGCATTTCGCAAGAGCCGTACCCTGCTCATGTTCCGGTGCCCTCTGCTGTCCCCGTGTCCTCCTGCTGTCCCTGTCCCCTCCTGCTCCATCCCCGTGCCCTCCTGTGTCCCCGTGCCCTCTGCAGTCCCCGTACCCTCCTCCTGCTGTCCCAGTCCCCTCCTGCTGTCCCCTCTTGCTGTCCCCGTGTCCTCCTGCAGTCTCCGTGCCTTCCTATGTCCCTGTCCCCTGCTGCTGTCCCGGTGCCCGTGTTTCGGCTCTGAAGGTCACCTTGGAGGGCTGTCCCAGCTGCTTTAGGGCCAGGAGGGGCAGCCGAGTTCAGGGTGTGTGCCCGAATGCAAAGCTGCCGGCGGATAAAATCCCGAGCCCGGGACAGTTGTGCGGTGCCCCTGACCCCCTGTAAGCCCAGCAGGGTGGGAAGGAGCGCATTGCCGGGCTGGGAACCGGAGCCCCGGGCTCCTGTCGTGCCCCCGGGCTGTCCCTGGTTCCCAATCCTGCTGCTGCCGCTCCCTCCCTCGCCTCTGCTCGGGGCCGGGTCCTTTGTGCGGGGATGGCTCCTSCGGGGCTTTRGGAAAACCCAAAAACGGGCCCCGAYCCCCAGGAGTGGCTCCCAAACACAGAGCCTTCGGACGGGGCTTCTGGCACTGAAATCAYCCTGCGATGCTCCGGAAAACCCGGCTCTGCTGCATTTGTCCTTCTCCTTCCTGAAGATTTCGGGCTGCTCCTAAACCGGCATCCACAGGAGACATGGAAACGCTGCTGCCCTTCCGTGACAGATCAGCAAAGAGAGCTACAAAAATACGGAATGAGTGTCTTTGGCTTATACAGCAAACACGCTTTCCCTCCCCAATTCAGTATTAYAAAGAGACAAAATCTTTTCCAAAACAAAAAAAATCCCTGTGTGTCTTCATGGTTTTGCCTCCTGCTTCCTCTCCCTCYTCCTGGGCTGGCAGCAGCTGCCACATCTGCAAATTTGTGCTTCCTTTAATGTCTTCACTTTCTTCCATGATTCTCTGCTGACCTCTGGAMACTCTCCAGGGATTACTGGAGCAAATTTTAGCTGGGGAAAAATGGTCTCTTCTTTACAGAGGCAGCCACTGAACATGTGTGTTATGCCTAATACA
>NW_026624808.1:0-2306 GCF_030028575.1 Malurus melanocephalus | reverse complement strand
TAAGCAAAAAAAAAAAAAAAAAAAAAAAAAGAGGGTTTTTTTTTAAAGAAGAAAGAAAGCAAAAAGGAGCAGAGGTTGTTTCAGACATGTTTCCTGGCCGTTGTTTGATGTTTGCAGAATGGCTCTGCTGTTTCCCTGGCTGGCAGGGACACCTAGCGGGTAGCGCAGCGCGGCTCGGGCGGGGAAACACGCGGTGCTGAGTTCCACCGAGGGCAGGATTTCACTCCTGATTTCAGCAGTGCCTGATTGATGCTCGTGTTCTCCGCGGGATGGTCGGGAGGAGTTTCCAGCCCAGCCTCCCTCAAGGAAGGGTGCTCTAAGGTGAGAAGCGCTCTGAGCTCCCCAAAGCGCCGCTGCCGGAGCCGCTGCCAGCCCGGCTTTGTGCAAACCCTGCTTTTGCAGCCCTTCCAGTGACAATGACACCCACACGGGCTCCGTGTGAGGGCTGGCTCCCTGTGAGGGCTGGCTCGGTGCTGCCGCGATTCATCTCTGGCTGCAGCTCCTCCTTCCATGGGCGCTGCAATGGGGCCGCGGTGATTCTCTCACAGACACCCAAAAATGACATTTACTGCTGCTGCCGTGGGACAGATCGGGCTGCAAAAAGCAGCTAAAGGCTTCAGAAGGAGAGGAAGGCAGTGTGCCCATCGGCCTCCCCCAGAGCCCCAGGGCCGCTCGGGGTCAGGGCTGCTCCCAAATCCCCGCTGCCTCCTCCTGCTCACGGCACAGGTCGGGCTTTGCTGGCCCTGTCCCTCGAGCTGTTAGCCACACTGGATCCTCGATTGCATTCCCTAAACTCATGTTTGTATGGGAACGGCTTCTTGAGTCATTCCTTTGTTYCCATTGCGGGGCTGTGGATAACTTTTTTCCTGGCCTGTCCCCAAGCACCTGTCKGGGAGGGCTGGCATGGGGATGCTGCATTCCAGATCCATGGCATCCCTAAAATCCTCCAGCCTGTGCCAGAAACAGGCACATCACATGGGAGAGATTTCGTGTGCGGAAAAAACAAACCCTTTTATAAACWTGATAAGTTGTTTGTTTGTTTGGGATACTTTTCCTCTGCAAACTACAAAATGCAGAGGCTGGGAAGAAGCAGCCCCCTGCTACCACTCTGGGGACGTTGGCCCCTAAAAGATTCTTGTGCTTAAAAATATAAGATGAACTGCAGCCTTTTATTCAGAAACAGATCATCTTAATAGCGAGAAGCAGTTAGGCTCTGGACATTTTGAAATCATCTTCTTCTGATCTAATTATGTGCTAGCAGTAAAACTGACACAGTTATGGTTATGAAGCACTTTTCCCTTTTTTCACCTTTTACCAGGAATTCTATTTTAGGATTAATAGGCACTTGCATAATTTCAGTCCTATGTACTGCATTAAGGACCATCTACATCATCAGCAAATATTTTTATTGTGCTGACACTGCACACAAAGTCAAATATTAAGGTACAGAGCTTTATYTTTTCTTGATCTCTGGACTCTCAACATAATTTGAATAGCTGATGCCCCATAAGTTTCTTCATTAAAGAAGGAGGCTTAATTCTCATTTAATGAAATTAATATTTTTGAATGAASAGGTAAAAATATCTTTCTGATAGAGCTTCACAGTTTTGTATCAGGACCTGAATATCTGAATTCTAAGTACTGATGAGGGGAAGAAACAGTAGACAATATATTTAATAGGACTTTTGACACTAATAATGTGAATTCATACATATAAGCTAGCAAAATGCAGTTGATGCAAAATTATGATTAKCAGTGTGTATACAAACAGATGAAAAAACTCTTGAAGTATTATTGCCAATGACTCAATGTCAAACTGAAAGGAAATTTCAAGAGAGCWTTCCAAGCAGATGTGCAGAGATCTTCAGAACTGATTTTAGTCAATATTTTTATTAGYGATTTTCAGGATAAATATAGAGTACACTTATAAAATTTGCTCAGTCTGGCAGGCAGGATCAGAATGCAAAATGCYAAATTGAAGAGATAGTCTCAGATCAACAAGATGAAGTTCATTAATGACAAGTATGAAGTGCTACGCTGCAGAGGGAGATATCAAATGCATAAATATGAATTGGGAAATAATCAGCTCAGCGTCAATATGAGAAAATGATACTGTGTGTATAGTGGTTGGGAAATTAAATMTGACTCAACAATGTGATTATGCTGCAAAAATTGCTGATCCCACCTGGAGTTGTGTTAACAGCAGTGTGGTTTGTGGAAGAGGAGAGGTTGTGCAGGCACCCTGCCCTCCCGGATTACAATCTGGTCACCCAGGTACACCCCGATGCCCATCACCTCCAGGCCTT
>NW_026624807.1:31198-31459 GCF_030028575.1 Malurus melanocephalus | reverse complement strand
GACCCCGATGGCCGCGGTGCCATTCCGGCTCAGGAACAACAGGCTGGGCTGCAGGGCCACCAGCGCCTCGAAACACGTGTCATGAATGTCGTAGCCCAGCGTTATCCCCGGCAGCAGAGAGCTGGAATTGTTGATCTGCTCGATGGCGAATTTCATGGCCAGAGCCCAGATCAGCCCGTCGGCGAACAACCTGCGGGAACAGCGCCCGGCGGGCCGGTCCCAGTGCTCCAAAATATTGGTTTAAATATTGAAATTATAGCA
>NW_026624807.1:27170-28358 GCF_030028575.1 Malurus melanocephalus | reverse complement strand
GCTCAGGAGTTCCCGGGAAGTCTCTTTAAATAGAGCTGGGAGGAATTTGTTTAGCAAAACACATTGAAATCACTTCGGTGGGCAACAATCAAATACCCCGTGAGTGCAAAATCAGTGGGCAATAATCAAATAAATAATCAAATAATCAGATAATCCAATAATCAAATAATCAAAAAATCAAATAACCAAATATCCTGTGAGTGCAAAATGAACTTTAAGGGGCAATAATCCAAATATCCTCTGGGGGAATGAAAGATTCTGCCCGGAAGGGGAAGAAATGATGAGTGTGTCACTCTGAAAATCATGACCTTCCCAAAATAACAAATTCCCACAAAAAAAACACGACAGAAAAATGCAGAATTCACATAATTTAATGGCCAGTTAGTSCAGTTTCCATGAGGTAATGGTGAGTTCCTGAATTACAATCCTACACGAGGCCAAAAGGGATCCCCCAAAACATTCCCATCCCCTGGACTGACCCTACAGAGCTTTTCCAGTTCCCAAAAACCCCAAAAATCCCATTTGGGATCCCCCAAACATCCCTTGGAATCTCCCCAAACATTCCCATCATCCTGGACTGACCCTGCAGAGCTTTTCCAGTTCCCAAAACCCCCAAAAATCCCATTTGGGATCCCCCTGGACCGACCCAGTAGTGCTTTTCCAGCTTCCCAAAGCTTAAAAAAATCCCATTTGGGATCCTCCATCACCCTGGACCAACCCTGCAGTGCTTCCTAAAAACTCAGAAAAAACTCAGAAAAAACCCTAAAAACTCAGAAAATCCCTTTTGGGATCCCCCTGGACCAACCCTAAAGTGCTTTTCCAAAAGCCCCAAAAATCCCATTTGGGATCTTTGGCCATTCTAGTGATTCCAGCAGAATTCCGAAAGGAGGATTCCCAGTTCAAATCTGGTTTTTTTTTCCCCCAGAGAGGCACAGAAACCATTTTTGGAGGCATTTGACACATTCATAATAAAAAAAAATAAACACAGGAAAACATCATATTCATTAAAAAAAAATAAACACAGGAAACCCCAACATTCATAAAAAAATAAACACAGGAAGACAAAACTGAGAGGCAAAAACTGAGCCTGGTTGGACCCAGGGGATGTGCATTCATTACATTCTCCAGCTGTATTTTTTATTTTTTTTTTTTGGGGGTATTTTTTGTATTTTTATTTCTTTTTATGAA
>NW_026624807.1:24830-27062 GCF_030028575.1 Malurus melanocephalus | reverse complement strand
TAATATTAATTCCAGTTGAGATCCAAGCTCGTAATCCAAGCTGAGATCCAAGTGGTAATCGTGAGGCAGAGGGCTGTGCTTCTGTGAAAATTTGTGATTTTTCACTCTGGGTTCATCCCAATTGTTTTGGAACGTGGTCTCTGCTGTCAGGAGAGGTCGAGCAGCTTAAAGAAAATGCAGAAATAATCATGGACAGAAAAACAGAGGAGTGCACTTCAGTGAAAACGTGATTTTTCATCCTGAATTCATCTCAGTTGTGTCAAAATTTGGTCTCTGCTCTCAGGGAAGGTGGAGCAGCCTGAAGAAATGTGGAAATAACCACGGACAGAGAAGCAGATTCTGTGAGAATGTGATTTTTTCACCCTGGGTTCATCCCAATTGTTTTGGAACGTGGTCTCTGCTGTCAGGAGAGGTTGAGTAGCTTAAAGAAAATGCAGAAATAATCATGGACAGAAAAACAGAGGAGTGCATTTCAGTGAAAATGTGATTTTTCACTCTAAGTTCATCCTGACAGTGTTTCAATGTGCTCTCAGCTGTCAGGGAAGGTCCAGCAGTTTGTGCTGGGCCAGGAGCTCCTGGGTGATGCTGTGAAGAAAATGTGGAAACAGCCATGGACGGAGAAGCAGAGGAGTGCACTTCAGTGAAAATGTGATTTTTCACCCTGGGTTCATCCTGACTGTGTCCAAATGCACTCTCTGGTGTCAGGGAAGGTCCAGCAGTTTGTGCTCAGCCAGGAGCTCCTGGGTGATGCTGTAAAAATGCAGTTTTTAACTCTGGGTTCATCCTGACTGTGTCCAAATGTGGTCTCTGCTGTCAGGGAAGTTTGAGCAGCTTAAAGAAAATGTGAAAACAGACACGGACAGAGAAGCAGAGGAGTGCACTTCAGTGAAAATCTGAGTTCATCCTGACTGTGTTGCAATGTGCTTCCTGCTGTCAGGGAAGGTCCAGCAGTTTGTGCTCTGCCAGCAGCTCCTGGGTGATGCTGTATAAATGCGATTTTTCACTCTAAGTTCATCCTGACAGTGTTTCAATGTGCTCTCAGCTGTCAGGGAAGGTCCAGCAGTTTGTGCCCTGCCAGCAGCTCCTGGGTGATGCTGTGAAATGCAATTTTCACTCTCTGCTGTCAGGGAAGGTCCAGCAGTTTGTGCTGAGCCAGGAGCTCCTGGGTGATGCTGTATAAATGCAATTTTCGCTCTCTGCTGTCAGGGAAGGTCCAGCAGTTTGTGCTCTGCCAGGAGCTCCTGGGTGATGCTGTGAAATGTGATTTTTCACTCTAAGTTCATCCTGACAGTGTTTCAATGTGGTCTCTGCTGTCAGGGAAGGTCCAGCAGTTTGTGCTCTGCCAGGAGCTCCTGGGTGATGCTGTGAAGAAAATGTGGAAACAGCCATGGACGGAGAAGCAGAGAAGTGCACTTCAGTGAAAATTTGTGATTTTTCACTCTGGGTTCATCTCAATTGTGTCCAGATACACTCTCTGCTGTCAGGGGAGGTCGAGCAGCTTAAAGAAAATGTGAAAACAGCCATAGACAGAGAAGCAGAGTGCACTTCAGTGAAAATGCGATTTTTAACTCTGGGTTCATCCTGACTGTGTCCAAATGCACTCTCTGGTGTCAGGGAAGGTCCAGCAGTTTGTGCTGAGCCAGCAGCTCCTGGGTGATGCTGTGAAAATGTGATTTTCACTCTGTGTTGTCAGGGAAGGTCCAGCAGTTTGTGCTCTGCCAGGAGCTCCTGGGTGATGCTGTATAAATGCAATTTTCACTCCCTGCTCTCAGGGAAGGTCCAGCAGTTTGTGCTCTGCCAGCAGCTCCTGGGTGATGCTGTGAAATGCATTTTTCACTCTCTGCTGTCAGGGAAGGTCCAGCAGTTTGTGCTCTGCCAGCAGCTCCTGTGTGATGCTGTGAAAATGCGATTTTTAACTCCGAGTTCATCCTGACTGTGTCCAAATGCATTCTTTGCTGTCAGGGCAGTTTGTGCTCTGCCAGGAGCTCCTGGTGGTGCTGTGAAATGCAGTTTTTAACTCCGGGTTCATCTCATTTATGTCCAGATGCACTCTCTGCTGTCAGGGGAGGTCCAGCAGTTTGTGCTGTGCCAGCAGCTCCTGGGTGATGCTGTGAAATGCAATTTTCACTCTGTGTTGTCAGGGAAGGTCCAGCAGTTTGTGCTCTGCCAGCAGCTCCTGGGTGATGCTGTGAAAATGCAATTTCCACTCTCAGCTCTCAGGGAAGGTCCAGC
>NW_026624807.1:20779-23196 GCF_030028575.1 Malurus melanocephalus | reverse complement strand
TGCCACAATCCCATCCCATTCCTATACCCTATTATGGGCAGGGTCACCTTCCACGATCCCATCTCATTATCACAGACTGGGCTGGGCAGGGTCACACACTGCAATCCCATTCCACTCCCATCCTCTGTCACTCTCCACGATTCCATTCTGTTCCCATGCCATGGGCAGGGTCACCTTCCATAATCCCATCCCATTCCCATATCATGAGCAGGGTCACCCTACATGATCCCACCCCGTTCCCATGCCCTGTCACCCTCCATGATCCCATGCCATTGTCACAGGCTGCTACAGGCAGTGTCACCCACCACGATCCCATCCCATTCCTATACCCTATTATGGGCAGGGTCACACATCACGATCCCATCCCATTCTCACACCCTGCTGTGGGCACGGTCACCCTACACGATCCCATTCTGTTCCCATGTCATGGGCAGGGTCACCTTCCAAGATCCCATCCCATTCTCACGGTCTGTCACCCTCCATGATCCCATTCCGTTCCCATGCCACGGGCAGGGTCACCCTCCACGATCCCACCCTGTTCCCATGTCCTGTCACCCTCCACAACCCCATCTCGTCCCCACACCCTGCTGTGGGCAGGGTCACCCTCCACGATCCCATCCTGTTCCCACGCCCTGCAGGGTCACACATCACGATCCCATCCCATTGTCACAGACTGCTGTGGGCAGGGTCACTCTCCACGATCCCATTCTGTTCCCACACCCTCCAAGATCCCATTGTGCTCCAGCCTGGGCTCAGACACTTCGTTCCTGGATTCCTGCAYGTCAGCCACAGATTTTCTGGGAATTCCATCCCAGAGCCTCCCCCAGGTTTGGGGCAGAAGGGACCATGGGATCATCCCGTTCTCACACTCTGCTGTGGACAGAGTCACCCTACATGATCCCATCCTATTCCCACACCCTGCTTTGGGTGTGACCCTCCACGATCCCATCCCGGGTCACTCTCCACGATCCCATCCCATTCCTACACCCTATTATGGGCAGGGTCACCCTCCACAATCCCATTGTGCTCTAACCTGGCCTGGGACACTTCGCCCCTGGATTCCTGCGTGTCAACCACATCTTCTCTGAAAATTCCATCCCAGTGCCTCCCCATTCTCCCAGGGAAGGATTTATTCCCAAAATCCCATCTAACTCTGCCCTCTGGCACTTTGAAGCCGTTTCCCCCTGTCCCGCCCATCCACGACCTTGTAAATGGTTTTTTTTTCCCATTTTTTCTGTCAGCTCCAGCGCTGGGAAAGGTCACAGCTCGTTTTACTGCATTAAACTGAGGAAAAGTGCCCCAAACTGCTGCAAACACAACCGCGCGTGATCTGATGTGGACCAAAGCTCTGTGGGAAAGATTTCCTTTAGAAAATTCCTGCTATTTCTTCCTAAAGTCCGCTCTGCCAGTGCGAAACCTTGTCCGGTCACTCCATCCTTTTGCCCTCCAAACCTCCCTGCAAGGGGGAAGCCGCGCACTCACCGGATGAGCCCCCGCCAGCCGCTCAGGTAAGGCTCCAGCAGCACCTCCCGCTGCTCCGTCACGCAGCGCTGGAAGGCGTCCAGAACCTCCCGCAGGCTGAACGCACCGGCGGCCGCCGCCACCGCCGCCATCGCCCCGCGCCTCCTCCTCCTCCTCCTCCTTCCTGCATCCCGCACCGCGCGCCTCAGCCAATCAGCGCCGCGTCCGTCACCCGCCGCCACCCGCGGACCAATCCGTTGCGGGTGCGTCACCGCGGCTCGGCCAATCCGCTGCGTGTGCGTCACCGCGGCTCGGCCAATCCGCTGCGGGTGCGTCACCGCGGCTCGGCCAATCCGCTGCGTGTGCGTCACCGCGGCTCGGCCAATCCGCGCGGGGTGCGTCAGGGGCGGGGCGCGCAGGCGCGGAGGAGCTGCCGGGCCCTGTGAGGCGGTGCGGCCGAGCCGGGTGAGTTTGTGGCAATTTCTGTGTTTTTTTTAAAGCATTTTCTGCGATTTTCTGCTTCTTTGMGTGTTCSCGTRTGTTTTTATGTGTTTTTGTGTGTGTTTTCCCCGTCTGGCGGCGGTGATGGTGGATACCGAAGCCATACGCGGCCGATTTCCCACATTGTTTACATCTCCCCCGTGTTTTCTGCCTCTTCTCAGGAAAAAAAAAATCGATCTGTGCTTGAATCAGATACTGAAAATCAKTGGAAATGGCGTCGGAAAAAGCACCGAAATCTTCTCTTTTCGTGGCCCTGACGGATCTGTTTCTGGACTAATTTCCCGTGCGGGTTTGGGACCTGGAGAGCGCTAAAATGCCTGAGATTAAAGTCACWCCTTTGGGTAAGTCCGGCTTAAAACCGTCTTGAAATACGCCAAAAACCTGCGGAATTTGGAATTCGGGGTGATGTTTGCCAGATTTTTGGAGCCATCGCTGTTTTTCTGCTGTTTTTCTGC
>NW_026624807.1:13227-19703 GCF_030028575.1 Malurus melanocephalus | reverse complement strand
CTGTTTGATCAGAGCTGCATTTCCCACCTCCTTTTCCCATTTAATTCCTGTTTTTTCCTGTTTTTCAGAGGCGTTTCCCTGACTTTTCCTACATCACCCAGAACGGGAGGCTGACGGATTTCCTGGACTGTGTCATCATCAGGTGAGTGCCAGCTCTGATGGAAATTGGGAATATTTTTGTGCCATCCCTGACATCCCAAACACTTTTCAAATCCATCCTTTACATTTTGGCTGATTTTCCCATATCCTACAAAACTTTAAAAGKTTCTGGARCCATCCAGGCTGATTTATTCCCATTTTTTTTGCCGCCACTTCCACCTGGACCACTTTCAAAGGTCCTGGAGCCACCCAGGCTGAATTTTAAAAGGTCCTGGAGCCACCCAAACTGATTTATTCCATTTTTAAAAGTCCTGGAGCCATCCAGGCTGAATTTTAAAAGGTTCTGGAGCCATCCAGGCTGATTTATTCCCATTTTTTTTTGCAGCCACTTCCACCTGGACCACTTTAAACGGTCTTGGAGTCACCCAGGCTGAATTTTAAAAGTTTCTGGAGCCATCCAAGTTGATCTATTCCCATTTTTTTTTGCAGCCACTTCCACCTGGATCACTTTAAAAGTTTCTGGAGCCATCCAGGATGAATTTTAAAAGGTCCTGGAGCCATCCAAGCTGATTTATTTTGTTTTTTTTCTGCAGCCATTTCCATCTGGACCACTTTCAAAGGTCCTGGAGCCGTCCAGGCTGATTTATTCAATTTTTAAAAGTCCTGGAGCCACCCAAACTGATTTATTCCATTTTTAAAAGGTCCTGGAGTTACCCAAGCTGATTTATTCCCATTTTTTCTTGCAGCTGCTTCCACCGGGACCACTTTAAAAGTTTCTGGAGCCATCCAAGTTGATCTATTCCCATTTTTTTGCCGCCACTTCCACCCTGAACCATTTTAAAAGTTCCTGGAGCCACCCAGGCTGAATTTTAAAAGGATCTGGCACCATCCAGGCTGATTTATTCCAGTTTTTCTTGCAGCCACTTCCACCTGGGTCACTTTAAAAGGTCCTGGAGCCACCCAAGCTGATTTATTCCCATTTTTTTGCCGCCACTTCCACCTGAAACACTTTACAAGATCCTGGAGCCATCCAGGCTGAATTTTAAAAGGTTCTGGAGCCACCCAAGCTGATTTATTCCATTTTTAAAAGGTCCTGGAGCCACCCAAACTGATCTATTCAATTTTTAAAACATCCTGGATCCATCCAGACTGATTTATTCCCATTTTTTCTTGCAGCTGCTTCCACCTGGATCACTTTAAAAGTTTCTGGAGCCATCCAAGTTGATTTTTTCCCATTTTTTTTTGCCGCCACTTCCACCTGAACCATTTTAAAAGTTCCTGGAGCCACCCAGGATGAATTTTAAAAGGTCCTGGAGCCACCCAAGCTGATTTATTCCCATTTTTTCTTGCAGCCACTTCCACCTGGGTCACTTTAAAAGGTACTGGAACCATCCAGGCTGATTTATTCCCATTTTTTTTGCCGCCACTTCCACCTGGACCACTTTCAAAGGTCCTGGAGCCACCCAGGCTGAATTTTAAAAGGTCCTGGAGCCACCCAAACTGATTTATTCCATTTTTAAAAGTCCTGGAGCCATCCAGGCTGAATTTTAAAAGTTTCTGGAGCCATCCAGGCTGATTTATTCCCATTTTTTTTGCCGCCACTTCCACCTGGACCACTTTCAAAGGTCCTGGAGCCACCCAGGCTGAATTTTAAAAGGTCCTGGAGCCACCCAAACTGATTTATTCCATTTTTAAAAGTCCTGGAGCCATCCAGGCTGAATTTTAAAAGTTTCTGGAGCCATCCAGGCTGATTTATTCCCATTTTTTTTGCTGCCACTTCCACCTGGACCACTTTAAACGGTCCTGGAGCCACCCAGGCTGAATTTTAAAAGTTTCTGGAGCCATCCAAGTTGATCTATTCCCATTTATTTTTGCAGCCACTTCCACCTGGATCACTTTAAAAGTTTCTGGAGCCATCCAGGATGAATTTTAAAAGGTTCTGGAACCATCCAGGCTGATTTATTCCCATTTTTTTTGCAGCCACTTCCACCTGGACCACTTTACAAGATCCTGGAGCCACCCAGGCTGGGTTTTAAAAGGTTCTGGAGCCACCCAAGCTAATTTATTCAATTTTTAAAAGTCCTGGAGCCATCCAGGCTGATTTTTTCCCATTTTTTTTTGCCGCCACTTCTACCTGAACTATTTTAAAAGTTCCTGGAGCCACCCAGGATGAATTTTAAAAGGTCCCAGAGCGATCCAAGCTGACTTATTCCAGTTTTTTTTTTGCAGCCACTTCCACCTGAATCACTTTAAAAGGTCCTGAATTTTAAAATTCACTTTAAAAGCTGAATTTTAAAAGGTCCTGGAGCCACCCAAACTGTTTTATTCCATTTTTAAAAGGTCCTGGAGCCCCCCAGGCTGATTTATTCCATTTTAAAAGGCCCTGGAGCCATCCAGACTGATTTATTCTATTTTTTTCTTGCAGCCACTTCCACCTGAACTATTGTAAAAGATCCTGGAGCCACCCAAACTGATTTATTCCATTTTTAAAAGGTCCTGGAGCCATCCAAGCTGATCTGTTCCATTTTTAAAAGGTTCTGGAGCCACCCAAGCTGATTTATCCAATTTTTAAAAGGTCCTGGAGCCACCCAAACTGATTTATTCCATTTTTAAAAGGTCCTGGAGCCATCCAGGCTGATTTATTTCCATTTTTTTTTGCCGCCACTTCCACCTGAACCATTTTAGAAGATTCTGGAGCCACCCAAGCTGATTAAAATTTTTTTTTTTTTTTTGCAGCCACTTCCACCTGGACCACTGTGGGGCTCTGCCCTATTTCAGTGAGATGGTTGGCTACGAYGGCCCCATTTACATGACCCACCCCACCAAAGCCATCTGCCCCATCCTGCTGGAGGATTACAGGAAAATCACCGTGGACAAGAAAGGGGAAACCAATTTCTTCACCTCGCAGATGATCAAGGATTGCATGAAGAAAGTGGTGGCCGTGCATCTTCACCAGACTGTGCAGGTGAGGGGCTGTTATGGGGGAAAATCAACCGAAAAAACCCCAAATATTTAATATATATTGAAATATTTTATATATTTTATATGTTTAAATTTATGATATTTAATGTATTTAAATATGTTTATAAATCTGCATGAAGAAGGTGGTGGCCGTGCACCTTCAGCAGACTGTGCAGGTGAGGGGCTCTTAAGGGGGAAAATCAACTCAAAAAACCCAAATATTTTATATATATTGCAATATTTTATGTATTATATGATTTTATATTTAAATTTATAGTATTTAATGTATTTAAATACGTTTATAAATCTGCATGAAGAAAGTGGTGGCCGTGCACCTTCAGCAGACTGTGCAGGTGAGGGGCTGTTATGGGGGAAAATCAACTGAAAAAAACAAATATTTTATGTATATTGAAATATTTAATATATTTTTATGTATTATGTATTTTATATATTGAAATTTAGAATACTTTATGTATTTATAAGACTGCATGAAGAAGGTGGTGGCCATGCACCTTCAGCAGACTGTGCAGGTGAGGGCTCTGACAGGAGGCAATCAACTCAAAAAACCCAAATACTTTCTATATATTGAAACATTTTATATGTTCTATCTATTATATATTTGAATTTAAAATATTTAATGCATTTAAATACGTTTATAAATCTGCATGAAGAAAGTGGTGGCCGTGCACCTTCACCAGACTGTGCAGGTGAGGGGCTGTTATGGGAAAAAATCAACTCAAAAAACCCAAATATTTAATATATATTGAAATATTTTATATATTATAGATTTTTAATATTTAAATTTATAGTATTTAATGCACTTAAATACGTTTATAAATCTGCATGAAGAAAGTGGTGGCCGTGCACCTTCACCAGACTGTGCAGGTGAGGGGCTCTTAAGGGGGAAAATCAATTCAAAAAACCCAAATATTTAATATATATTGAAATATTTTATATATTTTATATGTTTAAATTTATAATATTTAATGTATTTAATGTAACTCTAAACTCTCAATCAAATGGATATTTTAATTGAGAACACGGTGAATTTTGGCCCTGCTGAGGTGTTTTTCCCTGCCCAGGTGGATGAGGAGCTGGAGATCAAAGGTTAATATTTAAATTGATAATATTTCATGTATCTCCATTTCTAATATTTTACGTATTTAAGTATTTTTACATTTACATTATATAACAACAATAAAATCACAATCAGATGGATATTTTAATTGAGAACACAGTGAATTTTGGCCCTGCTGAGGGCCAAATTGATAATATTTCATGTATCTACATTTCTAACATTTTACATATTTAAATATTTTTATATTTANCCAGGTGGATGAGGAGCTGGAGATCAAAGCTTACTACGCGGGGCACGTGCTGGGAGCTGCCATGTTCCAGATCCGAGTGGGCTGTGAGTCCGTGGTCTACACTGTGAGTAGGAATATTTCTGATAGGAAATATTTGGGATATTTCTGATAGTCATATTGGATRCTTTATTATTTATTTTATTATCTATTTTATTATCTATATACTACATATATATTTTAACGCATTTAAAGCTGGCAATAAACTGCATAAATACCACTTTTCAAGGGCAAAACTTTAATTTTGATGAATTCCAAGGACTTCTGATAATGCAGAAAAATTCTGCAATTCCTGCATTTCTACCCCAAAACTCTSCGGTGTTTGTGTTCTCCCCTCAGGGCGATTATAACATGACCCCAGACAGACAYTTGGGGTGAGTAAAATCAGAATTTCTGTCATTTTTGGGGCATTTCTGACTGATAATGGGGGTGGATCGGAATATTTCAAAATGCTTTTGATGGAATCAGAAATTCAATTTTGAATTGTGAGAGAATCATAAATGAGATTTTGAATTTTGAGAGAATCATAAATGMRRTTTTGASTTTCAGGTACCTTCAGGTAYRAAATGCCAGCGCCCATCTCCCGAYYGGATTTTTTAAATTTATTTTTTATTAAACCCAGTTGATTTTTTTTGATTTATTTTGAATGAACCCTTTTTTTCAGGGCTGCCTGGATCGATAAGTGCCGCCCCGATCTGCTGATCACCGAATCCACCTACGCCACCACCATCAGGGACTCCAAACGCTGCCGAGAACGSGATTTCCTGAAAAAAGTTCACGAGACCGTGGAGAGGGGAGGGAAGGTTCTGTCTCCTTTTTTTCTGATTTATTCCCCCCCCAAAAAAAAAAAATCTCCATTTGATGTTGATTTTCTCCAGGAGAGAACAGGAATTTCCATGGGCGTGAATCGTGAATCGCGTTCCCGGGAGGTGAAAATTCAGCTGAAAATTCACCTGAAGAACGTCAATTAAAAAAATAAAATTTAAAAATTGGACTTTAAAATTGCATTTAAAAATCGGATTTAAAAATCGGATTTAAAAATCGGATTTAAAAATTGGATTTTAAAATTGGATTTAAAAATTAGATTTAAAAATCGGATTTAAAAATCGGATTTAAAAATTGGATTTTAAAATTGGATTTAAAAATTGGATTTAAAAGTTCGATTTAAAAATTCAGTTTAGAAATTCGATTTAAAGGAATTCAAGCAACTTTTAATGCTGGGCTCTCACAAATTCTGAATTTCTCCTTTGCAGGTTCTCATCCCGGTTTTTGCCCTTGGCCGTGCCCAGGAGCTTTGTATTTTACTGGAAACCTTCTGGTCAGTGCAGCCTCTGCTTTTTTATGGTTTAATATTGGATTTTTTTTTGTTTTTTTGTTTTAATTTTTTTTTTTGTTTTAAATTTTTTTAAAATTTTTCTTGGTTTAATTGGTTTTAATATTGGTTTAAATATTGTTTTAATACTGGTTTAATTGCTTTTAATATTGATTTAATTGCGTTTAATATTGGTTTAATATTGGTTTCATTGCTTTTAATATTGGCTCAATTGCTTTTAGTATTAGTTCAGATGGTTTTAATATTGGTTTGATACTGGTTTAATTGGTTTTAATATTGGTTTAATTCGTTTAATTGCTTTGATATTGTTTCATTTTGGTTTAATTGGTTTTAATATTGGTTTAATTTCTTTTAGTATTGTTTTAATACTGGTTTAGTTGGTTTAAATACTGTTTTAATTTGTTTTAACCTGGTTTGAATATCGGTTTATCACTCATTAAAATAGAGAAACACACACAAAAAAAAATCCTGAGGAATTCCCAGCTTTCTGAACTTGCAGGMTTTATTTTCCAGGGAGAGGATGAACCTGAAAGCCCCGATTTATTTCTCCACGGGGCTGACRGAGAAAGCCAACCATTATTACAAACTCTTCATCACCTGGACCAACCAGAAAATCCGCAAAACCTTCGTGCAGAGGAACATGTTCGAGTTCAAACACATCAAAGCCTTCGACAGAGCCTTCGCCGACAACCCCGGGCCCATGGTGGGTGCTGGGGAGG
>NW_026624807.1:10240-12999 GCF_030028575.1 Malurus melanocephalus | reverse complement strand
TATTCCTAACCTGAATTCCCGTATTTATTTCCAGATTTATTCCTAAATTTATTCCCAGATTTATTCTCAAATTGATTCACAAATTGATTCCCAAATTATTGATTCCCATGACGTATTCCCAAATATATTCCTAAATTGATTTCCAAATTGATTCCCAAATTGATTCCTAGATTTATTCCCAGATTTGTTCCCAAACATTTATTTAATTAAGTAATTAATTAAGTAATTAATTCCTTGACTTGCAGGTGGTGTTTGCGACGCCTGGAATGCTCCACGCGGGACAATCCCTTCAAATCTTCAGGAAATGGGCGGGGAATGAGAAGAACATGGTAAGAAATTGAATTTTTGGGGTTTTTTAAATTGTAAAAAATCAGATTTAAAAATTTATTTTAAGAATTAAATAAAGAAATTTAATTTCAGGGKGCTTTTTGTGTTTGTGTGAGTCCTAAACACTGAGATTTTAGGAAAGCTTTTCCTCAAGATTTGGGATTTAAACAAATCCTTTTCGAACCAGAGCTCTCCAAGCTCCAAATTCGGGATTATTTTAATGATAAAATCCCAAATTTTATTTGTGGGGCCTAATCTAAATTCCAACAATCCAAAATTGTTGATTTTCCTGTTTTTTTGGGGTTTTTTTTCCAGGTGATCATGCCTGGCTACTGCGTCCAGGGAACCGTTGGCCACAAAATCCTCAGCGGGCAAAGAAAACTGGAGATGGAAGGAAGACAAATTGTGAGTTTGGRTTTTAATTTGGGGAAAATTCTTAACCAAAAATACCGAAAATACCCCAAAATTATATTTTCTTTGGAGTTGGACTTGGATTTTTTCTCCCTTTGAATTTAATTTCTGCCCTAAAACTTTTAGGGCCACTTTATAAGATTTAATAATGAAATTGCTTTGGTCAAAGAGGTAAAAATTATATATTTTTAAGTGGATTTGGATAATAAAATACCTCAAAATAATCTTTTCTTTGGAGTTACACTTGGGGGTTAATTATCCCCAATAATTTTTGCCATAAACCTTTTAGGGCCACTTTATAACATTTAATAATGAGACTTCATTAATCAAAGAGATAAAAAATTAATCAGATTTGGAGGGTTTTTTTCCCTTTTACATTAATTTCTGCCCTAAAACTTTTAGAGGCCACTTTATAACATTTAATAATGAAACTCTTTTAAGCAAATAGGTAAAAATGACACATTTTGAAGCAGATTTGCATCATAAAAATGATTCTGCCTTAAAATATTTGCCTTTTTTTGTGTCAAATGCCTCCTGAAATGCCACACTTTGACCTTTAATTCACGCCACCTTCTCTTCAATGCCATTTAGGATTTCTCCCTGCTGTTTTTACCCAAATCCCGAGGGTTTTTGTGAATTCCTGATCATTCCCACTCCTCCACTCTGCTTTTTTCCACAGTTGGAGGTGAAAATGCAGGTGGAGTACATGTCCTTCAGCGCCCACGCCGACGCCAAGGGCATCATGCAGCTCATCCGCCAGGCCGAGCCCCGAAACGTCCTCCTGGTGCACGGGGAAGCCAAGAAAATGGAGTTCCTGAAGCAGAAAATCGAGCAGGAATTCCGTGGGTACCCATGGGAAGGGATGGCTCTGAAATTGCGGCGAAATCGCTGCAAACTTGTGGCGAAATTGCAGCGAAATCGGCAAAATTACGGCAAAATCGGCCTTTGGGTTACGGGTTTTGATTATGGCACAGGAAGGGGATAAAAGGGTTTTATTTTGGGGTTTTGATGCACAGGCATGGGGAAGGGATTTCCTGAAGCAAAAAATGGAGCAGGAATTCCGTGGGTACCCGCGGGAGGGGACGGCTGTGAAATCGCAGTGAAATTGCAGCAAAGTCGCAGCAAAATCAGCGAAATCACGGCAAAATCGGCCTTTGGAATATGGGTTTTAGTTACCTGTTAATGCAGGCACAGGGTAGGGGGTAAAAGGGTTTTATTTTGGGATTTTGGTGCACAGGCATGGGGAAGGGATTTCCTGAAGAAGAAAATTGAGCAGGAATTCTATGGGTACCCATGGGAGTGGACGGCTCTGAAATTGCAGCGAAATCGCTGCGAAATCGCAGCAAAATCGGCTTTTGGGTTATGGGTTTTGATTATGGCACAGGAAGGGGATAAAAGGGTTTTTTTGGGGGGTTTTGATGGGATCTCAGGTACACAGATGTGGTTAAGGGAATTCCTGAAGGAGAAAATTGAGCAGGAATTCCGTGGGTACCCACGGGAGGGGACGGCTCCGAAATTGCTACAAAATCGCAGCGAAATTGTGGTGAAATCGCAGCAAAATCACGGCAAAATCGGCCTTTGGGTTATGGGTTTTGATTATATTACAGCACAGGGAATGGGGTAAAAGGGTTTGGTTTTGTGGTTTTGGTGCACAGACGTGGAGAAGGGAATTCCTGAAGCAAAAAATGGAGCAGGAATTCTGTGAGTACCCATGGGAGGGGACGGCTCTGAAATTGCAGCGAAATCGCTGCGAAATCGCAGCAAAATTGGCAAAATCACAGCAAAATCGGCTATTTCAAAAATGATCAGGCATCACTCAGCAGAATTAGGCGGGGTGCCATTTCCAGCTCCCCTATAGGAACTGCTGCCATAATCCCATAATTAACCCTAATTAAGCACAGCTAATTGGAGCTGTTCTCTGCAGATGTCAGCTGCTTCATGCCTGCCAACGGAGAGACCACGACCATTGTCACCAACCCCTGCATCCCCGTGGACATCTCACTGGGTCTGCTCAAGAGGGA
>NW_026624807.1:6578-10222 GCF_030028575.1 Malurus melanocephalus | reverse complement strand
AGGGTTTTTGTGAATTCCTGATCATTCCCACTCCTCCACTCTGCTTTTTTCCACAGTTGGAGGTGAAAATGCAGGTGGAGTACATGTCCTTCAGCGCCCACGCCGACGCCAAGGGCATCATGCAGCTCATCCGCCAGGCCGAGCCCCGAAACGTCCTCCTGGTGCACGGGGAGGCCAAGAAAATGGAGTTCCTGAAGCAGAAAATTGAGCAGGAATTCCGTGGGTACCCATGGGAAGGGATGGCTCTGAAATTGCTGTGAAATTGGTGAAAAATTGCAGCGAAATTGCAGCGAAATCGCAGTGAAATCGGCGAAATTGCAGCAAAATCGGCTTTTGGGTTATGGGTTTTGATTATGGTGCAGGAAGGGGATAAAAGGGTTTTATTTTGGGGTTTTGATGCACAGGCATGGGGAAGGGATTTCCTGAAGCAGAAAATCGAGCAGGAATTCTGTGGGTACCCACGGGAGGGGACGGCTCCGAAATTGCCTCGAAATCACAGTGAAATCGCAGCAAAATCGGCCTTTGGGTTATGGGTTTTGAATATGGCACAGGAAGGGGATAAAAGGGTTTTGTTTTGGGGTTTTGGTGCACAGGCATGGGGAAGGGATTTCCTGAAGCAAAAAATGGAGCAGGAATTCCATGGGTACCCACGGGAGGGGACGGCTCTGAAATCACCATGAAATCGCAGCGAAATCACAGCAAAATTGGCGAAATCACGGCAAAATTGGCCTTTGGAATATGGGTTTTAGTTACCCCCGTTAGTGCAGGCACAGGGAAGGGTGTAAAAGGGTTTGGTTTTGAGGTTTTGGTGCACAGGCATGGGGAAGGGAATTCCTGAAGCAGAAAATGGAGCTGGAATTCTGTGAGTACCCAAGGGAGGGGACAGCTCCGAAATCGCTGCGAAATCGCCATTAAATTGCAGCGAAATCGGCCTTTGGGTTACGGGTTTTGATTATGGCACAGGAAGGGGATAAAAGGGTTTTATTTTTGGGTTTTGGTGCACAGACATGGGGAAGGGAATTCCTGAAGCAGAAAATGGAGCCGGAATTCTGTGGGTACCTGCAGGAGGGGACGGCTCTGAAATTGCTGTGAAATTGGTGCAAAATTGCAGCGAAATCTCAGCAAAATCGGCGAAATCGCAGCGAAATCGGCCTTTGGGTTATGGGTTTTGATTATGGTGCAGCACGGGGATAAAAGGGTTTTGTTTTGGGATCTCAGGTACACAGACATAGTTAAGGTTGTTCCTGAAGGAGAAAATGGAGCAGGAATTCCATGGGTACCCAAGGGAGGGGACGCAGCGGCAAACACCCGAATAAAGGGTGTAGGAAATGTTTAAAAGGGTCTATAAAATATATAAAAGGGTCTATAAAACATAAATATATCTGTTATAAATAGGTAAAATATAAAAATATATAACAAAATATATTAGTATTTTTATGAAATATATATAAATTGAAAATGGTATCAATTATGTAGAAAATTTACTATATGCTCATATATGAATATATATAAATATGTGAACAAATATATAAATATATGAATATATCTATAAAAATAAATATTAAAATAGATATGTATTTATTTATAAACATAGATATAAAAATCTTATCTATATATATATAAAAATTCAAAAACGATCAGGCATCACTCAGCAGAATTAGGTGGGGTGGCATTTCCAGCTCTCCTATAGGAACTGCTGCCATAATCCCATAATTAACCCTAATTAAGCACAGCTAATTGGAGCTGTTCTCTGCAGATGTCAGCTGCTTCATGCCTGCCAACGGAGAGACCACGACCATYGTCACCAACCCCTGCATCCCCGTGGACATCTCACTGGGTCTGCTCAAGAGGGAGGCGGCCACAGGTGACACTTTCCTACTTTTTTCTTTTTTTTGTAGTCCTAAAGTTGGGTAGAAAGCTGTAAAATTGTATTTAATAATTTATTAGATATTATAAATATTTATAGAATAATATTATAAATATTATCTTATTAAATACGTATCTACCATATTATTAAATATCAAAAATGCAACATTGTAAATATTAGCAACCTATAATTTATATATTTAATTATAACCTGTTAATTACTATTATAATTGATTACTAAATCTTTATATAATATTGCATACAGGAAAATCGTTATATATTATGAATATTATTTATTATGAAATTTAATGTCATATTGTTAATATTATCTAGAATTTATTATATATTATAAATAGAATTTGTTATTGATTCCTACATACTATTATTAAAATATTATAAAATTTATTCTGTATAGTCAGTATGATCTATTATTAAATTTTATGTAATATTCTTAAATGTTAGATTGAAATTTATTACATCTTTAAACTTTTTATTAAATTTTTATATAGTATTATTAAATATTACATGGAATTTTATTATATTATAAGAACTATATTTAATAATACATTTCAAACCACCTGCACATGCCCTGCCTTGTTTGCTCCCCACTTGTGCTCAGTTTGGAAAAGCTAAAATTACTTTATAAACTCAATTTTAAACAAAATTAATCCAATTTTCACACCAGGAAGCACTCTGGGACAACAGAGGGGAGCAGCTCTCAATCACTGAACATATTAATATCAATATTTCTGATAATTATTAAGCAGAATCAATGCACTTTGAATAAATGAGAGGAAAAAAAGGTGTAAAATTCAAATATCTGAGCCTGGGCAGGGCCTCAGAGCCCCCAGAATGGATTTTTTTGGGGTAAAATCTCTTTTTTTTCCTGCCCTGCAGGGCCCACACCCGACGCCAAAAGGCCCAGGCTGATGCAYGGCACGCTGCTCATGAAGGACAACGTGAGTTACACGGCTTTTTTGTGGTTTTTTGTGTCTTCTGGGGTGTTTTTTGGGTCCTCAGAGTGTTTTTTTGTTCCCTGAGGGTTTTTTTTGACCCCTGAGGGTGTTTTTTGATGTCCTCTGAGGGTGTTTAGTCTCCCCTGAGGGTATTTTGTGTCCCCTGAGGGTATTTTTTGTCCCCTGAGGATGTTTTTTGTACCCTAAGGGGGTGTTGTGTCCTCTGAGGAAGTTTTTGTGCCCTCTGAGAGTGTTTTTTGTCCCCTGAGGGGGTTTTTGGGTGTCCCCTGAGAGTGTTTTTTGTCCTCTGAGGGCTCTTTTGTCCTCTGAGGTGTTTTGTGCCCTCTGATGGTGTTTTGTGTCTTCTGAGGGGTTTTCTGTGTTTTCTGAGGGATTTTTTGTGGCCCCTGAGGAGTTTTTTGTTCCCTGAGGGGGCTTTTTGTATCCTCTGAGGAGTTTTTTGTCCCGAGGGTTTTTTTGTCCCCAGAGGGGTTTTTTGGGTGTCCCATGAGGGTATTTTTTGTCCTCCGAGGGGTTTTGTCTCCCCTGAGGTTTTTTTTGTCACCTGAGGGTGTATTTTGGCTGTCCCTTGAGGGTGTTTTTTGTCCTCCTCACCTCATCTTTATTTTTAACTCAAACCAACTTCCAAAATCTGTAAAATTCTGTTCAATTTGGTGTTATTTACATTTATGTTTTACCCCGGGGTCACCTCTCCCTTCACCACCCACCCTCAGCACAGCCAAACACACCCAGGAACACCCTCCCCACCCCTCAGGGCACCACCACAACACCCCAGGGGCTCACAGGAGCAGCTTTTTCACC
>NW_026624807.1:2133-4901 GCF_030028575.1 Malurus melanocephalus | reverse complement strand
TGAATTTTGGGATGGAGCTCCAGGGCTGACCCAGCATCCCAAACCAACCCCAATCCCCTTTCTTTGCAGGATCCTGAAGGATTATTTCATGCAGCATCTCCCTGACAGCTCCATCACCAGGGAGTAAAATCCTCCTGGGCTTTAGGATGAAGCTCCAGGGCTGACCCAGATCCCAAACAAACCCCAATCCCCTTTCTGCCTGCAGGATCCTGAAGGATTACTCCGTGCAGCATCTCCCTGATGGAGATTTTACTCCACCATGGAGTAAAATCCTTTTGAACTTTGGGATGGAGCTCCAGGGCTGACCCAGAGCTCCAGGGCTGACCCAGAGCTGCAGGGCTGACCCCAATCCCCTTTCTCTGCAGGATCCTGAAGGATTACTCCGTGCAGAATCTCCCTGACAGCTCCATCACCGTGGAGTAAAATCCTCCTGAACTTTGGGATGGAGCTCCAGGGCTGAGCCAGAACTCCAGGGCTGACCCCAATCCCCTTTCTCTGCAGGATCCTGAAGGATTACTCAGTGCAGCATCTCCCTGATGGCTCCATCACCGTGGAGTAAAATCCCCCAGGCTTTGGGATGGAGCTCCAGGACTGACTCAGAGCTCCAGGGCTGACCCTGAGCTCCAGAGCTGACCCAGAGCTGCAGGGCTGACCCAGAGCTCTAGGGCTGACCCCAATCCCCTTTCTTTGCAGGATCCTGAAGGATTACTCGGTGCAGAATCTCCCTGACAGCTCCATCACCGTGGAGTAAAATCCTCCTGAACTTTGGGATGGAGCTCCAGGGCTGACTCAGAGCTCCAGGGCTGACCCAGAGCTCCAGGGCTGACCCAGAGCTCCAGGGCTGACCCCAATCCCCTTTCTCTGCAGGATCCTGAAGGATTACTCGGTGCAGCATCTCCCTGACGGCTCCATCACCGTGGAGTCCATCCTGATCCAGGCCACGGCGCACTCGGAGGACCAAGGAACCAAAGTCCTGCTCGTCTCCTGGACCTACCAGGTGGGAAATGCTGGGGCTGCACTCCATTCCTGCTGCCCCAACCCCATCAGGTGGCTGTGAGGAGGCTCAAGAAATCAATTGGATTTATTTCTATATTTATATTTATTTATATGAATGAAATCTCTGCCTTTGGAGGGGTTTGACTGGAATGCCAGGGCAGCCATTGCTGTTTTCTGACCATTTGGGGTTTTTTAGCAGAAATGGTTTGACAGGAGCTCTCTGGCCCTGCTGAGCCAGAGGCAACTTCTGGCTCTTTATTTTATTTTATTTTATTTTATTCTATTTTATTCTATTTTATGTTTTATTTATTTTACTTTAATTCTATTCTATTCTATTCTATTCTATTCTATTCTATTCTATTCTATTCTATTCTATTCTATTCTATTCTATTCTATTCTATTCTATCCTATCCTATCCTATCCTATCCTATCCTATCCTATCCTATCCTATCCTATCCTATCCTATCCTATCCTATCCTATCCTGTTTTATTTGACTTTATTTTAATGTTATTTTATTCTATTTTATTTTACTATGTTTTATTAAACTTTATTTCTATTTTATTCTATTCCGTTTTATCTATTTTATTTTACTTTTTTAAAATTTCTTTTTGTTTCTTTTATCTGGTATTTATTTTTATTTAGTTTTTATTTATTTTCATTTTAATTACCATTCATTCAGTCCTCCCTGTGCTTCCTCAAAGGAAACCCCTCAGCTCCTTAGAAAAACAGAATTTTCACACCAATATTTAGAAAAAACACCCTGAAATCAACTTGTGGATTGTTTCAATGTTTGAACACAGCTCACATTTGATCTTTTAAACTCCAGCAATTCTCTCAGTCCATTTCTAGGCAACAAAATTGAATTTTCAGCCCCAAAATTATTTTTTCTGACCCTGTTTCTGTGTTTTCCTTGCAGGATGAAGAGCTGGGCAGTTCCCTCACCTCCCTCCTGAAGAAGGGGCTGCCCCAGGGCACACCCTGAGAGTGCAGACTTAAATTATTTTTACATCAAAAACGYTTTTTTCTGGTTGGTTTTAATAAAAAAATTCTGTTTGTCCAATTCTTGTCCCAGCTCTGGGATTTTTTCCCCCTTGAAAAAACACATCCAGGGAGTCAAAAACCTGATTTTTTTTTAACCTCATTCTTAAAATGAGCATTTTTTTCAAAAYAGAATTTTTCTTATTCTTAAAATGAGCTCGTTTCTTTTAAAATTATTCTAAAATGATTCTTTTAAACCCCAGCAGTGCTGACTGAAACAATGAAAATTCAAAGTATAAAAGCTTCACAGAGCCTATAGAAAACATAAATTTTTATTTAAATTTTTATTCAGARCATAAAAACTGGGCTTGGCTGATAAGAGCAATTTCCCTCCGGTGCTGGGAGGATTTTTTTCTATAAATGGGATAAAAATAGCAATTTCTACTGAAGGTAAAGAGGTTCTTTTGGGCTAAATCTTGAGATTTTCACCAAACCCTACTGAGGAACACAGGGATCATTTTTTTCCCCACAGTCTGGCAAAGCTGGAGCTGATTTTCTGGGCAATATTTTAAAATATTGGTAAAAAGCAGGAAGGGAGAGGTCAGAAGCCCAAGGTGGTGTTTTAATTGTAATTAATAAAAAGCAACAATCACGGCTCTGCACCCCCAAAATCCAACCAGGGCAGGGTTTGAGCTCTGCTTTGGGAATTCCAGGTGTTCTTTGATCCCTGCTCAGCTCAGGGGGTTTTGTGGGGTGGCTTTAACAGAGCCAAAAACCCATTTGGGATTTCCCC
>NW_026624807.1:0-1228 GCF_030028575.1 Malurus melanocephalus | reverse complement strand
AAACAAACCCCGTAGCTCACCTTGGGGGTGGAACTCGACGGACTGCAGGAAGAGCCCGGCGGCCGGGGCCATGGCGTGGGGAGGCAGCGCCCGCGGGTCCCGCAGCTCCAGCAGCTCCCGCACACGGCCCGGCTGCAGCTTCCCCTGACCCACGGCCACCAGGGCCCCGACCATCCTGCGCACCTGGGGACATGGGATGGGGTTTGGGAGGGGGAAATACCGGTTTGAGCCAGCCAGGAATGGCCCCATTTGTGGTTTTGGGGTGAAACGCCCAAAATCGCAGCTAGGATCAGTCCTGGGGACACGGGATGGGGTGTGGGAGGGGGAAATTCCGGCCCCAGCCGTGTTTGTGGGGTGAAACGCCCAAAATCGCAGCTGGGATCAGTCCTGGGGACATGGGATGGGGTTTGGGAGGGGGAAATACCGGTTTGAGCCAGCCAGGAATGGCCCCATTTGTGTTTTTGGGGTGAAACGCCCAAAATCGCAGCTGCAATAAATCCTGGGGACATGGGACGGGGAAAATCCCGGTTTGAGCTGGCCAGGAATGGCCTGAGACTTGGTTTTGGGGTGAAACACCCCAAATCACAGTCTGGGATTGTCCATCTGGGGATTGACCATCTGGGGATGGTCAGGAATGGCTCCAGCTGTGTTTTTGAGGTGAAACATCCCAAAATCACAGTCTGGGATTGTCCATCCTGGTCTGGGGACGGTCAGGAATGGCTCCGGCTGTGTTTTTGGGGTGAAATGCCTAAAATCGCAGCCTGGGATTGTCCATCCCCATCTGGGGACACGGGGATGGGGTTTGGGAGTGGTGAAATCCCGTTTTGTGCAGTCAGGAATGGCCCTGGCTGGTTTTTTGGGGTGACAGCAGCATTTTGGGCAGTACCTGTCGGTAGAGGAAGGATYTGCTCTTGAACTGCACCTCCCAGAACTCCAATCCCCTGAAAAAAATGCCCCCAAAAAAGCATTAAAATCAGAATTTCAAATGAGTTAACCTGAAACAGCACCCGGGACAGGTGGGAGTGGCATTTTTGGGACACAATTCCCCATCCCCAATTYCCCAATGCCCMATTCCCCATTTCCAGTTTCCCCARTCCCCCAATTCCCAATTCCCAAATCCCCAYTCTCACCCGTGCGGGCTCTGCTGCTCCAGGAAGTCATGGCCGGGCTGGAGCTCCAATCCCCAATCCCCCATTTCCCCATCCCCAATTCCCCATTTCCAATTCCC
>NW_026624806.1:25753-27742 GCF_030028575.1 Malurus melanocephalus | reverse complement strand
TGGACACGTGTGTGCTGTGTGCTGTGGACACGTGTGTGCTGTGTACACGTGTGTGCTGCTGGACACGTGTGTGCTGCTGCACACGTGTGTGCTGTGGACATGTGTGTGCTGCTGGACACGTGTGTGCTGTGGACACGTGTGTGCTGCTGGACATGTGTGTGCTGTGGACACGTGTGTGCTGCTGCACACGTGTGTGCTGTGGACACGTGTGGGATGACCAAGAGCAGCAGCAGATTGAGGAGTTTGGGGTCTGGGGGATCCCTGGTCCTGTAAATGCACAGATGGATCTCAGYACCCCRCAAATATCACGAGGGAGGCAGAGTYATCAAGAGATGTTTAAATAAAACMTTTTCCCTTTGTTTCTTTTCCACTGTTTGGATTTTGGCAAATGTGCACACGCTGTTTTTCAGCCTCTCTTGCAATCAAAAAGACAGGAAGGAAACAACCATAACTTTGTGAAGAACTACAAACTCCTCTCACTGCAACTCCAGATAAATCCTTGGAGCTCCAAGGGAAAAGCAGAACAGAGGAAGCTGTGCCATGAAAAGTAGAACATTATTAAATTTTACTGAGGTGTCCCAAAAACAAATGGATTTGTGTGGGAAGAGGTGTCTGTGCTCCAGCCTCTGCCTCCTCAAGAAATGGGAACCCCAACTGTTTCCAAACCCTTATAACAAATATTTGGCAGTTATGAACGGGACACACTGACCCTGGGGAGGGTCCCACACATTCCTGGGGTCCACAGCCCTGGCCAGGCTGGGGGCTGCTCTGGGACAGAGACACAAATCCCAAAGGAGAGTGAGATCCCCCAGCAGGGCTCAGATCCCCCAGCAGGGCTCAGATGCCCCAGCAGGGCTCAGATCCCCCAGCAGGGCTCAGATGCCCCAGCAGGGCTCAGATCCTCCAGCAGGGCTCAGATCCCCCAGCAGGGCTCAGATCCCCCAGCAGGGCTCAGATCCTCCAGCAGGGCTCAGATGCCCCGGACACACTGCATAGACCTGGCTCAGGCTGGGACTGGGACAGAGACACAAATCCCAAAGGAGAGTGAGATCCCCCAGCAGGGCTCAGATCCCCCAGCAGGGCTCAGATCCCCAGGACTCACCCCACAGACATGGCCAAAGGTGCAGACAGAGCTGCTGTGTGCAGACAGCTCACAGAGCCCATCCTGGAATATCAACATCAATGGGACCATCTCAGGCACTGGGGTGTGAGTGAGGAAAAGATTTGGGGTGTCCCCTGAGCCCCGTGGGGCAGCACAGCCACATCCTGAGGGATCTGAGAACGTGGAGGGTCCATGTCCCACACCACGAGCAGAGCTACTGCTGCTGCTGTGCTCTGACACAAACTGCATGGAAAGGTCTGTGGGTACAGCTGCTGTGCCAGAGCATCTGTATGGCCATGATATTGTATGGTATTGTATGATATTTCATATATCTCATAGGGCAGCGCAGCTCCTCCTCCAGCACCGTCCCACTGCTCCAGAGCATCTGTATGGCTGTGATATTGTATAATATATCATATATCTCATATCTCATATATCTCATATATCTCATATCTCATATATCTCATATCTCATGTGTCAGGAGGGGCAGGGCAGCTCCTCCTCCAGCACCGTCCCCCTGCTCCAGAGCACCTGTATGGCCGTGATATTGTATGATATTATTTGATATTTCATATATCTCATAGGGCAGCGCAGCTCCTCCTCCAGCACTGTTCCCCTGCCCCAGAGCATCTGTTTGACCATGATATTGTATGATATTGTATGATATTTCATATATCTCATATCTCATATATCAGGAGGGGCAGCCCAGCTCCTCCTCCAGCACTGTCCCACTGCTCCAGAGCATCTGTATGGCCATGATATTGTATGATATTATTTGATATTTCATATCTCATATCTCACATATCAGCAGGGGCAGCCCAGCTCCTCCTCCAACACCATCCCACGGCTCCAGAGCACCTGTTTGACCATGATATTGTATGATATTT
>NW_026624806.1:23554-25272 GCF_030028575.1 Malurus melanocephalus | reverse complement strand
CCCCTGCTCCAGGTGGGCACAGACACTCACACATCCACACAGACCCCTCCCCACACTGACACGGGCAAACAGAACCTGCAGCCCCCTGGAGCACCCAGAATTGAGAGGAGATGAGTGCATTGACAGCTCATTGTTCAGCTGGCTACAAAATCACAGAGGAACAGAAAATCCAGCATCTCCCACCCCTCTGTTCTGCAGCGACATTAAATACCTGCTGAAATGTTTCTCCTCACAAAAATCAGTGTTTATGATCTGCATCTGCAATTAATCTGAGATATAGAGGTATTTCCAACCCCAGCATCATTGCTGGTGCCATCAGTGGTTTTCTGCTCCTCACAGAAGAAATATTTACATCCTCAATTTTTACATCTTAATTAGGGTTCAACAAAGTCCAAGTCAACAACCATAGTGAGATTTTTTCTGATATTTCAGTAATCCTTTTTTTTATCCTGGAATAAGATGAAAAGCTGAAATCAGGCACTTCACCCAGATTTTGTGATGAAAGTAGTGAAGCTGCTGGAAATGTTGACACACTGGGGTTTCAGTATTTTCCACCAAATGTTCTCAGTTATCAGCTTTGAAATGCTGTATTCTCTGTAGCTGAAGGAACAGGAAACACCTCATTTGAAATCACTTTGGGACAGAATTGCACCATCAAGCAGCAGRAYCRAGTTCAYATTTCCAAGCACTGCCTCCTTTCTRGAGAGCAGASAGCATCTCTCATAAATGGTGAGATTTGTACCCCAGCTGATGAACCACATAGGTCACAAAACAAAAAATGTACGAATTACTTTATGGAAAGCATCTCAGGTGAGTTCAGAACAGAGAACAGACGGGGTTTGGAAAGGGATTTTCTCCACGCTGTGCTGGGATATTTCCCTTCTGCCTCGTTCAATGGGGTCTGAAGCACCCCTGAGTGCAGCTCTGGGATGAGGGGACACTGCACAGATTCTCAGGGCTTTGGGGCATCTYCCCCACCCCAAGAGCTCTGCAGGGTCTCAGGAGGGTTTGGGGCTTGTCCTCAGCTCTACCCTCTGTCTCCTGATTCACACTTTCTCCCGCTGCTCCTCAGCTGAGGACAGCGACTGGGGACAAATCAGGACAGGAGAGTGGCCAGAGGAGTCCCCAGRTGACAGTGACCATCACGGTGTCAGGATTTATAACTGTGTTAAAAGGTGTGACAGTTGGCCACAATAAATCAGCTCCCCTCCTTCCCAAATCACGGACAATAAAAGCTTTGGCAGTGAAAGTCATTCATCATCATAAAGATTTGAGACGTTCCAGCCTTCAATTTCACTCACATTCCTAATACAGCAGAGAGAACTGCTGGAGTTTTAGGGGAAAAAAAAAAAGAGAGGGAGAGAAGCAAGAGAAAAATAGTAAAAGAAAACATGAAGAAAGATTGGACAGGAATAATTACAAAGGTCAGAGAAAGGTGCATTTCAGGACAGCCCCTCTGATGATGTGGGCAGAGCTGCTCTGTTTTCTTCAGGGTATTTGTGATGCTGAGCAAAGCTGATGGGTGTCCCTACAAACCCTATGGGTCCAGGGCAGCAGCAGAGGCTGGGACATGTCCCCAAGGGATGGCCAAATGTCACACTCGGTCCTCTGCTCCCTCCAGACCTGTGGTGACACCGCTGATCCCTCCGTGCTGTGTGGTGGGGACAGAGGAGTGACTGTGGGGACAGAGGAGTGGATTTGGGGACAGAGGAGTGGAT
>NW_026624806.1:20337-21367 GCF_030028575.1 Malurus melanocephalus | reverse complement strand
CCTTTCAAGGCAACACAGCGTGTGGATCCTCACAGTGGAGCCACAGCAGCTGCCTCCACCTCTTCTGGTCAAATATTTGACCACAGAACGAGCACTGGTCACTCCAGAGTGGACACAGCCATGGGGATGCTCTGGGGCAGAACAGGGGGGTCATGGGGCAGCTCCTGGGGTGGTCTCAGGCAAAGACACAACAGAAGAAATGTGCTCTGCACCCTGAACCCCTGAACCCCGTGTGTGTGTAACGTGTGACATGTCCTGGGTGTCCCTGCCACAGCATTTATTGCCAATATTCTGTGTGTCCCTGTCCCTGTGTGTCCCTGTCCCTGCCCTGTGTGTCACTGCCCCGTGTGTCCCTGTCACTGCATTTATTGCCAATATTCTCTGTGTCCCTGCCCTGTGTCACTGTCCCTGTGTGTCACTGTCCCTGTGTGTCACTGTCCCTGTGTCACTGCCATGTTTCACTGTTCCTGTGTGTCCCTGTCCTGGGTGTCCCTGCCACAGTATTTATTGCCAACATTCTGTGTTCCTGTCCCTGTGTGTCCCTCTCCCTGCCCTGTGTGTCCCTGTCCTGTGTGTCCCTGTCACTGCATTTGTTGCCAATATTCTGTGTGTCCCTGCCCTGTGTCACTGTCCTGTGTGTCCCTGTCCCTGTGTCACTGTCCTGGGTGTCCCTGCCCCACCATTTATTGCCAATATTCTGTGTGTCACTGTCCCTGTGTGTCACTGTGTCCTGTCCCGTGTGTCACTGTCCTGTGTGTCCCTGTCCCTGTGTGTCCCTGTCCTGTGTCACTGTCCCTGTGTGTCCCTGTCCTGTGTGTCACTGTGTCCTGTCCCATGTGTCACTGTCCCTGTGTGTCCCTGCCACCCCATTTATTGCCAACATTCCGTGTTCCTGTGGTGGCCGGAACAGCCCCAGAGATGGGACAGATGGACAATGCTCTGCAGAGAGCTCAGGGGATGGATCAGCTCTGTCACCCGGGTTAGGCCTGGCTCAGCRAGGCTGGTCCATGGTTTGCCCTGACCCAGAGCC
>NW_026624806.1:17260-19041 GCF_030028575.1 Malurus melanocephalus | reverse complement strand
ACCCACAAATGGGGAGGGGATAACCCACAAACCCCTCTTAGAGGGATTCTCGAGCCTTTTCCAAAGTCAGTGCTCCAAAAAGGTAAAATGTCACCATAGGACTGAACTCGGGGATTTCAGATTGTGGCAACGAATGTACAATGGAAAGAAAGGAAACTCCAGAGGGACCCTGACACTGCTTTCATCCTTTTAACTGAGTTCACTTTTCAGCCACATCTGTGTGAAAACCCCAAGCCAGGTGTCAAGTGTGTGTCAGCACGGGCAGTCCCCATCCCTGCTGATTCTTGTGGGATTTCCACAAGTGATGTTCCTCACTGCCAATTCCATCCAGCAGCTCAAACCAGGCAACTTGTATTTTGATGAAATGCCTGTTACATTCTTCTGGTTTTTCTAGTGCATTTTGCTTTTTGTATTTTTGTTTATTGCAGTTCAACACATTTAGGACAAACTATACAAAACCCAAAATTCACAACTTTTTGGCCTTAATGTAACCYGAAATCATAAAGAAACAATGGTCCATTACAAAAACAAAACAAGTATGTTTATAAAATCTCTATTCTCAACTAACACAGTGTTTTCCAATGACAGAAGCACAGGAAGAGATCTTAGAGAACATAAACAAGAAATTTCCTAAAAAATACACTGCAGCATTATTAAAATATTACTTCAAACATTTTGTACTTCTCAGTTTTTCTTTCTTGAGTCCTCTTAAGTTTCTCCTAGATTTCTCCCAGATTTCTACTAGATTAAAAAGTTAAGGCCCACTCGCATTTCGAGGGGATGGTGAGGTGTGAGCACACAGCACACAGCAAACGTGGCACATCTCCATTGCCCAGGCATGTACAAAAACCCAAAATTGTCTCTTTTACCATTCCCTCCACTCACTTCCCAAAATTGCTGATATTACACCTCACAATCAACTCTCTCCAAATACACAGAATCCCCCAAATCATCAGATAACACATAAAATTTAATTCGTATTAAGCCAATTAAGGCCACGTATCACCAGTGGCAGAACAATGGAATTGTTTAAATCAGAAAAGTCTTTTAGGATCACCAAGTCCCACCATTCTCAAGCCGTGCCATGACCACCWGTAGCCCTGGTACCCAAATGCACATCCCCATGGTTTGTAAATCCTTCAGTCAGGGATGACAATTCCACCCCTGTCCCGGGCAGGGCAGATCCTGCACTGAGGAGATTTTCCCAATATCCACTGTAAGGATATTAAGTAATTACATATTAATAATTACTTATTAATAATTACTTATTAATAATTACTTATTATGAAGGTGTGTAAACCCTCCCCAGCACATCCTGAGACCATCCCCTCTCATCCTGTGCCTCATTCCCTGGTAGCAGAGCCTGAGCCTGAGTCAGGGGTTTGTACAAACCCACCTCAGTCTCCTTTTCTCCACTCTGAGCCCCCTCAAATGCTCCTCATTTGTGCTCCAGACCCGTCCCAGCTCCACTGATTCGCTGGACACAACCCAACCCAACACTTCCAAATCTTTGGGAGGTCTTTAACCACCATAATTAAAACAATTACCTTGTCCYAGAAACAATTTCAGCAGCCTGACTCAAATTGCCACCAGATTTTGGTTTTGTGGTGCCAATGCATCCCTCTGCTCACCTGGAAATATCTTTTAGGTGGCTTGCTCAGAAATTCTCAGTAGCTTTGTTATTGTTGGGAGCCAAAAAAACAAAAAAATGAAGGAAGAATTTAAACTCATTGGAGTGCTTTCCTTTCCTCTTTTTTTTTTTTCCTTTTTTTTTTTTTTTT
>NW_026624806.1:14351-17219 GCF_030028575.1 Malurus melanocephalus | reverse complement strand
GCTTGGCCTGAGCCAGGGTTTGATGCCCTGAAGCTGCTGTGGCAGTGTGAGCATCCCCAGGACCTGAAAACCAGCACGAGATGCTGTGCATGGAGCCCGCAGAGCATTTTACACCCATTTCAGCGTTTCCATCCCTTTTCAGTGTTTTTCAGACCAGGATGAGCCCCACATGAGGCTGCTCACACGTTTGCAGAACAAGCCCCAAACCCTCCACAATCAGCACCAGCAGAAAGGCACCAGAACCCTCCTGTCTTAATCCTTCTGCTATGGCTGCTCCGTTTAAAATCATATCTATTATCCATACAACAGTGGAATTTGGGGCAGGGGGAAACAGATTTAATTAATTAGAGACTGGAAAATCCTTAAGTAAAAGATGCTATGTAAATGCAAATTGTTATTATACATGCTTYGCACCAAAACATGTTTACCATAGTTGTTAAATTCAACATTTAAATCCACAGCCAAACTCCCAGCAGAGTCAGGCTGCACWTCATCAAAAGAGGCAATTAATAGCCTGGGTCTTGGTGGGGTACAATGCCCTCGTTTCCTTTCTCAAATGCACTTCTTTTTTAATAGCAAGATAAGAATTCATAAAAATGGAAAAACTCAACAGTGCTGCAGTCAGAATCTGTCTCATCATTAAAAATGACACTTTTGTTTTTCAGACTGGCTGCCTTTCCACAGCAGTTCATGTGGCCTTTTTTTCAAGTCTTTATCATGACAGGTCCTATTGTGAGTGATGGATGGATTATTGGAAAATGCATCTGCACTTTTATCTATTAAATGTAGAAACTAAGCTGTAAATCTTAGCATAATGCTTCACTGGGAACCATCCATCTACCAACACCAATCTGCACYTCAAAACAGTCCCACAGAAATTAAAATATAATTCTGTGATTATATTCCATGTTTAAACGCATTCCATGTAAGGACAGGTTACAAGAACAAAACACAGCGGCCTCAGAACAACACTTCATATTTTTGTTTTACATCAGTCAACAACAACAAGAAATCGACCCAGGCATTTTTCCACAGGAAAAAGTGATATTAACAAATCCAAATATTTTCTTTACTCTCTTTAAAACCACATTGGCTTGCGGATAGAGGTGAGAGGGGAGAAAAAAAGACAAGAAGGAGGAATTGTGAAAAAGTTGCATTACTCTTATTTCAGAGAGTTGGAACAGGACGTATAAATTAAAACAACTTTTCATTTAAAAAAATACAAATATTTTTAAATTTTAAATTAAAATAATTGAAATCCTTTCAGTCAGCTGGTGAAAGCACAGCCCCAAAACTGCTGCTGATTATCAGATGGACAACAGTTCTCTCCAGGATCTACAAGTGACCCTTCTTTCTCTCTCCTGGGCAGGTCCAYCCCATCTATGCAGTCTAATTTTTAAACCTAAGCACTCCTCATTCTCTCAACAATTGGAGAGAAATAGGCAGATTCTGATGAGGATCCTGACTTTATATTCAGAAATTCATGGGACAGGTCTTTTCTCCTTTCCCCTGGAGATCTGGCACAGGGATGAACCATGAACCCTCAAAKCTGAGACACCACAAAGGCTCCGGGGCTGTGTCACTGTGAGAACCAAACACCTGCAGGCAAACAAAGCTCCCAAAACCCCACGGCTGAAAGGTGAGGAGCAGATTTATCCCATCACCAGGGTGGCACAACAGGGACACGTTCACTGCTCATTTATTTCATTTTAACAGGGTAAAAAGCACATGGACTGTCCCAGGCTCACACATCAACGGGTCTGTGCTGAGAATCTCCTCTSTGCTTTTATAAACTCTGCTTTGATCTTCCTCCCCACACAGGAGCTCCACAACATCTGGGAGTGTCTGCACACACCTGCGCTATCCCCACAYAGAAATTCACCTTCTCAAAAAGGCAGAGGATAAACAGCACATTCTGTGCTTTCCCACAGCGTTTTTTCTCCAGGCCTTGGCATTTCCAGCYGCAAGGTCRCTTGAGMGATCATCCTCCTCACCAAATCTYCCATTTTTAACCCTTTCCTCCCAGTCACTCTTAAAAGTAGCAAATGCATTTAAGGGACAAACAGTGTTTTCTAGTAAAACCAGGTTTCCCATTGTGGTCAGCAAACCTGGATTTAGACTGAATTCATGACAATAAACAACCTAAAACTGCTGAATCAACTAGATAGGAGATTCTTGGGTTCATTCTTTTTGACTACAGCAATATACAAATTAAAATAAACATCCTCTTTTTCCCCCAGGTACTGCCACCAGCAGATTTCCCATCATTATTATAAAAAGGCACTTTTTTACTTCTTATTAATGAAATACTAACTCTGTACCACACTTTTGCACCTGTAAAATAATTGTAACCTTCACTGTAAACATCAGGTGTGCGTGAATGAGAGAAAAGTTCTATTTCATTATGTATTTCTCAAAGGCACGTATTGGGAGCTTCTGTTTTTGCTTCCAAATGTCACATTATTCTTTCTGTCAGGCACAAAAAATACTTAGTTGTCTCAAATGACCATCAAAAATGATCCACAAAAGGCAGATCAAGTAAGACTCAAAACAGAGGAAAAGCGTTCCTTCCTTGGCTCCTTCCAGCACGAGGTCTAGAAAGCAGAGTTAAACTTTAATCTTATGCACAGCAAAACAAAAAGTAAAGAGAAGGTGGAGCTGGGAAGAGTTTGTGATTTTGTTGTGATGTGGGACAAGCACCCAGAATGGGTCAGGAGCTGGCACAGAGGGGCAGCCATCCTTCCATCCTTCCTTCCTTCCTTCCTTCCTTCCATCCTTCCTTCCTTCCTTCCTTCCTTCCTTCCTTCCTTCCTTCCTTCCTTCCTTCCTTCCTTCCTTCCTTCCTTCCTTCCTTCCTTCCTTCCTTCC
>NW_026624806.1:10780-12165 GCF_030028575.1 Malurus melanocephalus | reverse complement strand
GACATGGCTAATCACAGACCTGACAATGCTGCATTATTGGTTGGGCTCCATGATCTTGAGACCTTTTCCAAGCTAAACAATTCTGTGACTGAAAAAAGGAAAAAGATACAAAGGTACAAAACCACCAAAAAATGGAACAAAGGAAAGCAAATTATCCTTATTTTCCTTCCATRTTTTGTGGWTCCCTAAAACTCACGTACRAAGAGTAMAATRAATGGATGAGAAAGGTTCCTTGCCYCCTCTGCTCCATTTCATGCCCAGTCAGACCCTCAGAAGGTACCAGTGGTCCCAGTAACATCATCAGACTGTCCCAGAGCCATCCTGGGCACAACCCCCTAAAGAAACAATGACAGCTCCTTCCCAGAAGTGTGGAAGCACAGAGCAACCACAGAAACACACAGGGCAGCTCAGATTAGAAACTGACTTGAGTTCATCCAGCCCAGATAGCTTGGTTATTTAAAAAAAAAGCAGGTGCTGAGTCTAAATTCAATAGCTCAGCTCTACACTGTGGAGAGGAGGGGGTTTCCACAGACCCTTCCAGCCAAATGTTGGTTTCTGGGGCTGCTCAGATGAATCCTCCATCTACAGGCTGAGAAAAACCTTTTTCCAGTTTTCTGAAAGTGATCTGCACCCCATTGACACCTATTTCCTAAGCTTTTTTTTGAATTAAATGTTGAAATATATTAAGTTTTTATTCCTGGCAAGACATCAGCCTGGATTTTAGAGTGGTGACTTTTTCCTGCTATTGAAGGCACCAGAATCCATACAGCCAGTGAAATTGAGGGCAGTTTGATTCTGGCACAGTGCTCAGTCCAACTGCAGCTCCACCATCTCATGTGCAGCCTCAGATGGAATCCTGCCATGCGACAAAACCTGGCAAATAAATTGCAGTTACATCACAATGACATGAAGAGCTCGGGAAGCAGAGGAGACTGAGCAGTGCAAAGGAAGAACACGCTGAGGGCAGCTGAGCACTGCGTGTCACCGCAGAACAGCAGCAAGAAATGTCTTTTGGGCTGCATTTATCCCATTTCAGCATCTGTGTTCCCTGACCACAAAAACCAAACATAATTCCAGGAATACAGATTGTTAAAGATATCCCTGTTACTGCATAAGCCACAGAACTGTACCACCTAATAAAACCAACTGCCAGGAGAGATAGTGCATCTCTGAGGCATCAGAGGATCCCCAGGGATGAAAAGCTCAGGCTGATCCTCCCAGGGGTGGAGGAGAGTGCTCCACATTCATTTCTGTGCCTCTTCTTTTGAGAGAGAAAAACAGAGTTTCCATCAGACCCAATACAGTAAATTGTGCTTCTCTGCCCGTGGTGAGGTGAGCCTGGCTTAAAGTCACTCCTGGCTCTGTAAATACAGACTGAGTGTGCT
>NW_026624806.1:8552-10384 GCF_030028575.1 Malurus melanocephalus | reverse complement strand
ACCTAATAAAACCAACTGCCAGGAGAGATAGTGCATCTCTGAGGCATCAGAGGATCCCCAGGGATGAAAAGCTCAGGCTGATCCTCCCAGGGGTGGAGGAGAGTGCTCCACATTCATTTCTGTGCCTCTTCTTTTGAGAGAGAAAAACAGAGTTTCCATCAGACCCAATACAGTAAATTGTGCTTCTCTGCCCGTGGTGAGGTGAGCCTGGCTTAAAGTCACTCCTGGCTCTGTAAATACAGACTGAGTGTGCTCCTGGGCACAGCCAGGGCTGAGCRGGGTTATCCATCACCCCCAGAGCAATATTGGAGAGCTGCAGCTCAACATGGCTTTGTCTTCTCAAACTGACACCAACCACGCTGGAATCAGTGACCTGGAGCAGCCAAAATACATCTGCAGGTGATGATAACAATCACAGGCTGCTGGAAACTGCTGGAAACTGCTGGAAACTGCTGGGAACTGCTGGAAACTGCTGGAAACTGCTGGAAACTGCTGGGAACTGCTGGGAACTGCTGGAAACTGCTGGAAACTGCTGGGAACTGCTGGGAACTGCTGGGAACTGCTGGAAACTGCTGGAAACTGCTGGGAACTGCTGGGAACTGCTGGAAACTGCTGGGAACTGCTGGGAACTGCTGGAAACTGCTGGGAACTGCTGGGAACTGCTGGAAACTGCTGGGAACTGCTGGAAACTGCTGGAAAATGCTGGGAACTGCTGGAAACTGCTGGGAACTGCTGGAAACTGCTGGGAACTGATGGAAACTGCTGGGAACTGCTGGAAACTGATGGAAAATGCTGGAAACTGCTGGAAACTGCTGGGAACTGCTGGGAACTGCGGGAAACTGATGGAAACTGCTGGAAACTGATGGAAACTGCTGGGAACTGCTGGAAAATGCTGGGAACTGCTGGGAACTGCTGGGAACTGCTGGAAACTGCTGGGAACTGCTGGAAACTGCTGGGAACTGCTGGGAACTGCTGGAAACTGATGGAAACTGCTGGGAACTGATGGGAACTGATGGGAACTGATGGAAACCGATGGAAACTGCTGGAAACTGCTGGGAACTGCTGGAAACTGCTGGGAACTGCTGGGAACTGATGGGAACTGCTGGGAACTGCTGGGAACTGATGGGAACTGATGGAAACCGATGGAAACTGCTGGAAACTGCTGGGAACTGCTGGAAACTGCTGGGAACTGCTGGAAACTGATGGGAACTGCTGGAAACTGCTGGGAACTGCTGGGAACTGCTGGAAACTGATGGGAACTGCTGGGAACTGATGGAAACTGATGGGAACTGCTGGGAACTGATGGAAACTGCTGGAAAATGCTGGAAAATGCTGGAAAATGCTGGGAAATGCTGGGAACTGCTGGAAACTGATGGGAACTGCTGGAAACTGATGGGAACTGCTGGAAACTGCTGGAAAATGCTGGGAACTGCTGGAAACTGCTGGAAACTGCTGGAAACTGCTGGAAAATGCTGGAAAATGCTGGAAAATGCTGGAAACTGCTGGGAACTGCTGGAAAATGCTGGGAACTGATGGGAACTGATGGGAACTGCTGGAAACTGCTGGAAGCTGCTGGAAACTGCTGGAAACTGATGGGAACTGCTGGAAACTGATGGGAACTGCTGGAAACTGCTGGGAACTGCTGGAAACTGCTGGGAACTGATGGGAACTGATGGGAACTGCTGGAAAATGCTGGAAACTGATGGGAACTGCTGGAAACTGCTGGAAACTGCTGGAAACTGCTGGGAACTGCTGGGAACTGCTGGAAAATGCTGGAAACTGATGGAAACTGATGGAAAATGCTGGAAACTGCTGGGAACTGCTGGAAACTG
>NW_026624806.1:7073-8083 GCF_030028575.1 Malurus melanocephalus | reverse complement strand
GTTGAAGCAATCTTTTAATTTTCAAGACCTTTCCCAAATGTTTGGATCTGCCAGCTGGCTAAGAGAGASTAATTCTACATTTTCTAACAACCCACAGAGGATCTTTGCCATCTCAAATACAAAGTTTGCTTTGCCACCCGTACCGTACCACAACCTGGCAACAAGAACAATGAAAAATTGCAATTATAGTCCTGTTCTCAGACTTCATTCCATTAAATTCTTTTACAATCTTCCAGATTTAAGACTGACAACATGAAATAGACCAAGTTCTCTTCAGATAAGGCATCCCAGACTACTCCAGAATTTCTCATAAAAAATGATTAAAGCTTGAACAGCAGATAGAGATATAGAAAGGACATAACATCCTCACTCAAACTCCTGGTTTTCATATTTGAAATTATTGACCCACTTTTCAGCCTAACCAAGAGCCCCATTCTGTTTTGAAACATCACAGCTCTGCTTCACACACATAACCASAAGAATTCCCAGCAGATGTTTCCCACAAACTGCTCTGGACACCCAACACATTTGCTGTTTTAAGCAGCTCCTGGGCTCGTGACGCTGAAGCTGCTACAAAATTTTTATAATCTGGAATGTCAWCAGAAGAGTGAGATCGGCCTCAAGGCATTGGCACCACCAGCCACAGACTCTGGACATTCTGTGGATTTAATCCAATTCACCTTCACCTTTACAGCTGCAAACACTGTCCCCAGAATGACTAAAACATGATGTCCCCARGGCTGTCGGTCCCATTCTCTGAGTTTGTTCACAGGACAGACTGCATGGAACAAGAAGAGTGGGAACACTCAAAAAGAAGGTGGAAAAAATTAAAGCAACACAACTTGCTGAGTATGAAGAGAAGAGCAGGGACCAGGCTGCCCGTTCCTCCTCCAGGGAGGAGAAATTCACATGGAAATGGTGTCACAGACCTGTGAGGCTCCTCTGAGCTGAGGGGACACCAAGGACCAGGAGCTGCTCTGGCAGAATTTCCCTCATGAGTGAGGGTCTGA
>NW_026624806.1:0-5749 GCF_030028575.1 Malurus melanocephalus | reverse complement strand
TCAGATATCAATCAGATATCAATCAGATATCAATCAGATATCAATCAGATATCACATATCATATATCAGATATCAGATATGAGATGGCAGATATCAATCAGATATCAGATGTCAGATATCAATCAGATATCAATCAGATATCAGATATCAGGTATCAGATATCAGATATGCACAGTTACAATCCAGAATTCCAGCACAGACCCCTGATGGATGCAGACACATCTCTATCAATTCTCCATCTCCTCACCTATTGCAAGCCACACATCTCACACATTTCACACATTTCACACATCTCACACATTTCTGTCACATTTCTGTCGCATTTCTGTCACATTTCTGTCACATTTCTGTCCATCCACCCACCCCGAGACACCGTTTTTATCTGAGTCCACCACTCACACCCCTATCCAGAACCAGACAGGTCTTAAAAGAAGTTTCTCCTCTTCAAGGTACCACTTCAAGGTACATTTGTATAACCTAATTCTGCAATTTCTTTGGAATCCTCCTAAACTTTCATCAAGAAAAGCCARAGACTGGTGCTGTACTGGATTAAAACACCTTTGTGGTAACTTTTGTTTTCAAAACTGCCCCTCTGCTAGATGAAATTATAAGGCTTTAAAGACATTATGGTAATRCTATGCAAAAAATAGTATTAACTTCCATTGTAGCAATGAAATAAAAAATCATGTCCAATTTTTGTCAAAACAGAGAAATTCCAATTGAATTTACAATGGCTAGATACAGGAATAACATTCATATGAAACACAGAGCCTTAMATTTTAAAAGCCCTCCTTTTTTTCTGATTGGCACAACTAATTCAGGACACAATTTAATAATTTTCTTACCATTTGGCCAATCTCCTTGCAAGCAATGTGGTCAGTCCCAAATAAAGGAGTGACCAAAGCATTTMTCAAACTGTAGCTGTTCATTAACTCTTGCTCTATGCCTGCTGAATAAATGCAGATGATGTGGCATTCCTAAACAAACAGCCTTTGCTTTYCATTTAAATGCTCAGCTTTAGTGCACAGTTACAATTCAGAAACAGTAAAAAATGAGCACCCAAAATTCGGGCTGGTTTGAACTGTCCTAAAAACTCCATCCAGTCAAACATCCAGGTGCATTAATGAAAAACGAGCACCAAATAAACACCAAAAAGAGAAAAACTTTCTGCTTTTCGGTGACACAGGGGTACTCAGGAAGCAGGTTTGGGGTGGGAGGGGCACATCCTTTCCTGAACAGGAGGGATGGATGTTTCCATCCCTACAACAAACACAAACAATTTACAAACAAACACAAATAATTTACAAACAAACACAAATAATTTACACAAGCCATGCCCCTGCCTTTCAACAGAGCTGCTTTGGAATCACATTTAAAAACGGACTTTTTGAGCAAATGACTTCACATCTGACACAATTCTTCCATAAAGGACCCCATCACGCACTGTGAAGGTACAGACAATAATTCACATGATTTATCAGCGTTCAAAAATCRCTCACCTGTGACAATGGGATAGGACTGAGGCCCGGGAACGGTGGCTCCCAAATCTGCAGAAGTGGGGCTGGTGATGTTGGCYTTCATGTCATCCAATCCCCCAGCTAGAGAAGCCATGGCTGAGTATTCRGTTGCCTGGAAAAAGGAACAAAAGGCATTTTAGTGACAATAAATTTACATTCAAGGGCTTTTTTTTTGGCTGTGCAACAGAAAGAAGATGTTTAACAAAACTCAAAACCCTTTTTTCAGCCACTGTTAAAGGCAATGATCATTACACTGGGCTTTCCAGCATTCAAGCTGCTCAATAAGTGGGTCTGTGCTTATCACTGGTGTTCTTGGAGAACACCAAAATGGGTTTTCTTTATAAAACCAAAGCCAAATTTATCAATATATAACAAGGTTTTCTTCAAAGAAGAAAATTTGTGGAGTAACTGCCAAGCACCTGCTATGTTCTTGTCAGGGAAAATGTTCAATGGCTCTTAACCTCCACATGTGAGTGTTGGCACTGAGAAGGTGGGAACAGGATATTTCCCTTTTATTGGGAATGTTTTATTTCTTCATCATCTCATGGGAAAGAAAATGTATGTACATGTAAGTGTTTGCTCCTGTGTGGATGCGTTTGTAGCTAACTGCTTTTAAACCCAAATTATTTAAAAATAAATCACCGCCGCTGACTGTGGTAAGGACGCTGTCTCATTTCCAAAGAATTCTTAATCTCGTTAGCTGAAAGAGGCTCCAGTAAATGAGCACAGGAATCWGAAATCAGTGTTTGTCCTATAACCATGTTAAAGTCTCTGTAGCTACAGCATTCCACAGCCAATGAGGCCAATCCGTGCATTCAGAGGATATTTATGTGCTTTTATATTATTATATTATTATTTATATAATAATGATATTTATATATAATAATATTATAATAATAATATTTATATTATTATATTCATACACACGCACATGGCACAAAGATTTTCTTCATTTTCCACTTTTCCATTATTTCTTATTGTCAGGATCATTCCCATAAATCTGGGATGATTTCTTTCCAAGTTCTCCCTTCCCTGCTGCTTTTTGCCCTTTAAGTTTTAATCTCTTATTGGTGAGATGGCAATCATGCTGATAAAAATTGGAGTTTGACACTGAAATGAAGAACTGCAATGGGAACAGGTAAACTGAAGAGTGACCAATCCCCAATGAATTCCCAAAGATTAAATCAATGCAGAACCATGCAGAGATGAACAAATGCAGATGAATTCAGGATCACATGGAGGTTTTTTGGAGCCACCAAAACAAAAATCAGAAAAACACAAACTCCCAGACCGGTTTGGATAAGAAGGGACCTTAAAGAGAATTTATTTCATCCCCTGCTCCAGGCAGGGWCACYTTCCACAGGACCAGGTTATTCAAAGCCCCATCCAGCTGGGCCTTGAACACTTTCAGGGATGTGACATCAAAATTAATTAATTAACTCTTTTTTAAGGAAACAAAAGCTGATCTGAGTGAATACATCTTTCTAGGTTTCTCTGATAACCTAGCACACAACCTGGTGCTGGCCATAACTCAGCACATTGTCCAGAAACGCTGCTGGGGTGTCTCTGCGGCTCAGCTCTCGCTCAAACAGAAGTTAATTCACATGGACAATCCCATATTATCAGTTCTGTGTAATAAACACCTCCTGCATGAGGCAGGAGTTCAGCCTGTCCCCTKGCAGGATCCCCCAGCACAAACCTCTCACAATGAGGGTGTGAAATGCATTTTACAGGGACGAGCTGCTGGTCACCCTTGTCCTGCACCCACCCTGTGCACCAGAATCCCATGACTTGTCCCTTAGGATCCTACAAAACCTCTGCACTAAACTTGTCCTGTTCCTCACCCCTTTCAGCTCATTCCTGCTCCAGCACCCTCTGTGCCCTCACTTTTGCCTTTCCCTCCTGCATTTCTGCCTAAGGAGGGGCTGCCCCAAGGACCCACAAACCCAATTTATCCCCATTTCTACTCCTGCGAGAGGACAGCCCTGGGACCCTCCCTGCTCTGCAGAGCTGCCAGTGATGGATCCAGCCTTCCTCCTTCCTACAAGAGCAATCAAATCTCCTTTTTCCCACYCTGCATCACACCACGGTGCATTTCCAGGTTTCCCACACCACTAGAGTTCTCCTAAATCTTCAACCCCAGCTTTCCCTTATGGGTACATGCACATACGGTGACGCTGTGAGATTTTTTTCTTTCCCCAAAACCGTAATCTGACAAAACACAAGAGAAACAACAGCCCTGCAGAGAKATCCCATGCAGTGGGTGATGCATGAACACGATGGGCTGCAGCACAGCAGAGGGAAAATCTCTCCTTGTGCTGCTGTTTGGTGTTTCTGGTATCGCTGGAAGAACACACACCAATCCCTGAGGAAGGACTCCTGATTTCACCCATGTTAATCCATTAAAGTCACAACCACACCCTGTCAGGATTAGAAAATCTCTTTAGATGCTCCCATGGGGTGCTGCTCCACCACTCCCAACAGGCAGAGAGTGAATGTGGGTTCAAACTTTTGCACATCTGGAGTTTGGGAGAAAACATCTGGGACAGAGGGACCCCTGGGCTGGAAGGGGACAGAGGAAGCACATCCCAAACTAAAAACCCAAACTAAAAACCCAGCTGGAACCAGGCTGAGCCTTCACCTGCAAASCCCAGACATGGGAATGCACAGCTCCACAGCTCGCTTCCCCTTCAGGAGCCCGAGGAGCTTCCCAGGAGAAACAGGACCAGAGTAAAGAGTTTTAATGCAATGACCTGGAAGCGCCATAACAACGAGCCAGGAGCTGTTTGACCCTGGAGAAACTGAGCAGCTCTAGAGCCAGGCAAGCAGCAATCAGAGTGAGCACAACCTGTCACGGGTCAGGACAGTGGCACTCGGTGCTGTCCCATGTCACTGACCCATGGGGAGCTGCAGCAATGGCAGGGAACCAAATCATGGGACATCTGCAGAGTGGAGGGGCTGGGGGAATTATGGGGACAGTCCCAAACCATGGGACATCTGCAGACTGGAGGGGCTGTGGGCATTATGGGACACAGTCCCTTGGAACATCTGCAGGGAGCATTATGGCTGCTCAGGGCACAGGGGCACAGTCCCAAAACCATGGAACATCTGCACACTGGAGGGGCTGTGGGAATTATGGGGACAGTCCCAAACCATGGAATATCTGCAGAGTGAAGGGGCTGGGGGATTATGGGGACAGTCCCAAACCATGGGACATCTGCAGACTGGAGGGGTTGGGGGCATTATGGGGACAGTCCCAAACCATGGAATATCTGCAGGGAGCATTAGGGCTGCTCAGGGCACAGGGGCACAGTGCCAAAACCACAGAACATCTGCACACTGGAGCGGCTGGGGGCATTGGGGCACAGTCCCAAACCATGGGACATCTGCAGGGAGCATTAGGGTTGCTCAGCACAGTCGGGAGGGACACCCCACAGCCAAGCACTGCGGTAGGAATGGGTGGGCACGAGGTGAAGATGTGCAAAATGGGGAGATCTGGGGTTCATCTCTGCTTTTGGTCCCAATGACTTCCTGCACACAGGAGCTGCAATGGCCCAATGTCTTTGGCAATGGCCCAGCAGCTTTTCCCAGAGGTGAGAACATTTAAGGGATTTTATGGGATTTTCAGTGACTTTGCTGTACCCAGATCCCCCCTGGGAATCCCCACACACTGATCACAACCAGCCACACAGAGCAGGACTGACCACTGACCACTGACCACTGACCACTGCTTCCAGCACCAGCAGAGCCAGGGCAGGCAGAGGGGCAGCCCTGGTGACAGAGACACTGATTCCTCACAGTGCCAGGGGAGCACTGACCCCGCACATCACATCCCATCCACCCTGCAGCCACAGCTCACACCACAGAGCAGGGGGACAGGGCCAGCACTGGGCTGGCACGGTGACAGTGACCAGCGCTGGGCTGGCGTGGTGACAGTGACCAGCGCTGGGCTGGCGTGGTGACAGTGACCAACACTGGGCTGGCACGGTGACAGTGACCAACACTGGGGTGGTGTGGTGACAGTGACCAGCACTGGGCTGGCGTGGTGACAGTGACCAGCACTGGGCTGGTGTGGTGACAGTGACCAACACTGGGCTGGCACGGTGACAGTGACCAGCACTGGGCTGGCGTGGTGACAGTGACCAGCACTGGGCTGGCGTGGTGACAGTGACCAACACTGGGCTGGTGTGGTGACAGTGACCAGCACTGGGCTGGCACGGTGACAGTGACCA
>NW_026624805.1:24782-27249 GCF_030028575.1 Malurus melanocephalus | reverse complement strand
GTGCGGGGCCGCTGCCCGGCTCGCTGCTGCTGCCGCCGGCGCCACAGAGGCAGCGCAGGAGTCACGGTGCTCCTCAGCTTCCTGCGGGGCTGCCCGTGACTCACAGCCGGACACCTGCACGCAGCGGGACAAGGATGACGCCGAGGGGGCCSCGGGCCATGGCAACGGCTGCCCTGGCACAGCAGCTCCCTCCGTGCCCGCCAGCCCGGCCCCGGCCCCGAGGCAGCTGCGAGCTGCCCCATCCCGCACCTTCTGCTTCTTCGGCCATCGCAGCCACTTCTTCTTGGGCTGCACGCCCGTCATCTTCTCGTCGGTCGTCGACATCGCTACCTCGCTCCGGCGCCGCGCTCTCCCGGAGCTGCAGCCTCCTGGCACAGGAGCTCTCCTGGGAGTGGCACCCCCGGGCTCTTGGCCCCTTTTATCCCCTCCTGGGCAGGGCGCGGCCCCGAGCGTCACAAGGGGCTCTGGGCACACGCAGCCCCCGCGTCACAAAGGAGCCGGAACGCGCTGCTGTCCCCACGGGCCACTGCCCAGCACCCCGAGGACAGCGGGGGAGGGATGGGGGGCTCAGAACCAGCTGCAAACCGGCTGGAAACGGCTGGGGCTGGCCGGGACAGGAGCGTGGAATAAGAGAATTGCTTTATAAAATCAGGATAGAGGGCCCACTGAAAATGCAGAGACTCTTGCACATGGAACCTGTGCAACATCAAGTTTAGAATCTCCGATATCTCAGAGAGAGACTCTTTGGTACAGTTTCTGAGAGGACAAGAGGAAGCGCCTCAAATTGCGCTAGGGGAGTGCCAGGCTGTGTAAGAGGGAAAATTCCTTCCCTGGAGCAGTGGTTTAGCCTTGGCAAATTCTATCCAGGGTAGTGGTGAAGTCACCATAATGGAGAAGTTCATATGTGGCATTTGGTGAAATGATTTAATGGACATGGTGGTACTCGGCTAAAAGTTGGACTTGATGAGCCTGTAGATCTCTACCAGCCTTTATGGTTCTACGATTTCCATGATCTGTACTATGCTGATGGTATAAAAACACATTTTATGGTATAAAACCACATTGTATTATTCATCAATTCCTGTGGCTTTACAGAGCCCTCAGAAAAGCAAACTGCATCTCTATAATGCTGTTAAACATTCCTCAKTCTTCTTTCTCTACATTTCTGGGAACTCAAATGTAAAAGTTCTACCACAAATTTAATTGTAATAAAGAAACTGACTTCCAAGTCCACCCCCAGTGCATGATAATACATGATGTTTTGTCCACCGTATGTGATTTCACCTAGGAGTCAGCCCCACTAATTATTAGCAAAGGATTTCTCAAGTTAATCATCTTCTTATAAGACTTTTGGGACCTTAACCAGTGTTTACTGCAGGGTCTTTTGAAATGCAAATCACTTCTGCAAACTTCAGAAAGCCCCAAACTCTATCTGGATTCATTTGTAAGTAGTTAAAGATCAAAGTCCCTCCAACCCAGAAAGAAGATRCAACATCTTTTTGTTCCAAAATGTTGATTTATTTTCCCCGCAAACTTTCACAGCGGTGTTTGGTCTCATACTTTTTGGTACCTGCAAACAGCAGTCAGAAATCCTTCTGGCTGTTTCTCTAAAGATTAATGAGTTGCAAGATACATTTCTTTATTTCATAACCTTTACTATCACAGGAGGTCACTCAATCTGWGAAGGTGACAGCTTTGGATATAACTTTACAACATTCAAAATGGGTGACCCACAGTAAATTACACAGCTTGTTCTTTTTGTGGGCAGTGCTGTCAGTGTTTTTCATCTGTGGCTTGTCTGCAGACCAGAAGAGCTCTCACAGCCCTATTCATCATGTAGAGAGAGCTCCATGGTGGAGCCTGTTAAAAAATTCTCATGGACCACTTTGTCAGAAGACTTATCCATTACACAAAGTCAGGAGGAGCTGTAGCTGCTCCAAAATACACCAAGCCATTTTTATCCAGACCCCAGTTTTTGAAGCTATTCCACTAGTTCCTAACATGCATTAGAGAAATTTTTCCAGCATGTGAATTCTGGTGCCATCTGGATGCATTAATTTCAACACACCACTCCTGTTACACTCTCAGACATAATGATTCAGTTGTTGGTACATTGATTTTCCAGCTTCTTTTTCACTCTTTACTGAAAAGAAATGGCTGGAAGGTGTAGATATACAGTATGGATTGTTTAAAACACAGAAACAGATGAACCTCTTATTTGTAAGAGTTGTAACTCCTGCTGCACCTYGGAGAATCGTCTAGATTGAAAAGGACCTTAAAGCCAATACAGTGCCATGGGCAGGGATGCCTTCCACTGTCCCAGGCTRCTCCAAGTCCTGTCCARTCTGGCCTTGGGCACTTCCAGGGATCCAGGGGCAGCTCTGTGGGTGGTGTTCTAAAATGACTGAATCATCAAGGCTGGAAAAAAGACCATCAAGTTCAAGTTGTGCCCCATCCCCTCTTGTCG
>NW_026624805.1:6596-24359 GCF_030028575.1 Malurus melanocephalus | reverse complement strand
GAGGGCTCAGAACTGGACACAGCCCTCAAGGTCCCTCAGTTGTGCCAGCACAGAGGGCCAATCATGACATGAGTGCAGAATTTCTTCAGATGAACATAGTATTTAGGTGGTAAAAAATGTTTTATTAAACCAGTATATGATGGTTTTCTTTTACACTTTAACTGGAAAAGTAACAGGAAAATGCCAGTGTTAAAAAATTAAAAAATAAAAAAGAGAAAAAGGTACATAAAAATTAATTTTAAAGCCAAATTTAACTTAACTAGAACTCAGTTACTGAAATACTGAATAGAGGGGTGGTTCTTTAGCTCTGCCCAAGCCACAGATGCCAAACTCAGTAGATTAAGCCAGCAAGTATTTCAGGAGGCATTACAAAAGTCAGGTCAGAGAGCAGGGAAGAAAAGAAGAGGATATAAACCCCAGGTCATTCCCATGCGTGGATAGGGACCCGAGGTACCAGCTATAATTAGCTGGGATTTGAAAGCATGGCTAACTTTCCTGCTGGATTAAATGGGCACAGATCTACCAAAGCCAGCACATCTGTGACATTTACACTGGCAGAATATCTGACCCACATTCCCCCAGGTTCCTTCAAACTCATTTTGCCCTGCTAACTCCATCATTTACATCCATCCTGACTCCTTCCTCTCCACCCTCCCACCTCCCTGCTTTTGTCATAGTAACCCCATTTACAATCCRTATTTACCTTCCTGGGGGACAGAGCAGGTGGATTAGCATGACTCCGAACAGATAATTTCAGGGGTACATGTCCTTCAAAGAGGAGATTAAAAATGGTGCAGCAGGGCTGGAAAGATACTTGTAAAAAAGCCAGAAAAGACAGTTAGWGCTCAGCATGGGGGGAGGGAGGGTGGAAAGGTTAATACACTCCACAGAGCTGTTGCTTAAATTAAACCTGGCCTTTGAATGCTCCAAGATACACTGGATACTATCTCAAATTGCCTCGGCCCTGCTTTTTTCTTCTCTGCCTTTCATCCATTCACTGAGTCCTGACTCCTGTCAAAGGCACCTGACTGAAAGCCTGAACTCCAAAGCATTCCCAGAAAAGAGCTGAGATGAGCTTTCTTGCTCTCCACCCCGCTCTCCTCCCCCTCTCCCACACATTTTTCTTCTCACACCTTGGCTGCAAGCTGCCTATTCCCGAGCAGGAACCCTCAGCCACAGCTCTTCCTGGGGAAAGCTAAACACTGGCAGGCAYCTGGAAAACAAAGGATCAGGGAAAGAGCAAAGCAGGAGGAGAGGAGAAGTGAGCACTTGATTGCACAGGTAATGCATGCTCGCCTGAGCCTTGGTGTCGGGCCACATGGCAAATCTGGGGAACAAAAATCTGAGTAGTTACTCTGGGGAGGAAATTACCCAATGCTCTCATTGCTTGCTGAAATTGGAGAGCTCAGCCTGAGCACCAGCAAATTCCCTGGGTGCGCCTTTCTCCTTCTCTCCTTCTTCTCACTTCCACTTCTCCCGTAATTGCACAGAGGTCACAGAATCACAGAATATCCTGAGTGGGAAGGGACCCACAAGGTTCATCCAGTCCAACCCCTGTCCCTGCACAGACCCCTCAACAACCCCACCCTGTGCATCCCTGGCAGCGCTGTCCAAACGCTCCTGGAGCTCTGGCAGCCTCGGGGCTGGGACCATTCCCTGGGGAGCCTGGGCAGTGCCAGCACCCTCTGGGGACAGAAGAACCTTTCCCTGATCTCCAGCCTAACCTTACCCTGGCACAGCTCAATCAGGAGGCAATCAGAGCTTGGAAGAAGTTGTGAATGAACCCCATGGACTCAGAGTTCCTGTGGGCATCCAGGCGGAGGCCATCTGTGCCACAAGAGGCTCCTTAAATTGTAGGACTTTCGAGGATTTCTAAACTTCCTAATACCCACATCATAGTCAGCGATTCCAAGCTAATTATGAACTGACAAACATCATAAAGTCCAATTGCTGAGATCTGAATGGAATAATCCATCTTTAATTCAAGAAAATTGCCACACTTACTCGYGATAATTAAATATTATGTGCATGTATAATTAATAGATGTCTAAACCATCCAGAACAACAAATCCATCTTCATTTCCATTTAACAACAGAGGGCGTTTCAATGGAAGCTGATTGATGCAATGGAAACTGATGGATGCAATCACARTGTTTCCCTTTTTTTCCCCAAGTTCTTGAAAGCAATTCTTTATAAGCTCATAGCACTGAGAAACTCCAYTTCCATGGAATTTAATGGCAAAATTCCCCATGGGAGTTACCTTGACAACAGATACYGACAGCACATACCTAGAGCTTTGAAAACTCCAGCCTAATGTTTCTTCCAGGATATGGACAGGCTCTCACAGTGGGAATTTTCATATCCAATGGCTCAGTTATGTGGAATTTTAGTTTATTTTACAGCTTTAGAGTGGCTGCGAGCATTGGACAGAGATTCCTGGGAAACACACCTGATTCAGGTTAACAGCTTAAATTAATGCAGGAAGCAGGCTGGCTTCCATTCACACTGATTACATTTCAAATGGGCCTTCAGTGCATAATGATTAATATTTYACTATAATTATTTGTTCCAATTAAATGTAGCATGATTAAGCGACATTTTCCCCTGTGAAGCTAAACTGCATTTTTTTCCTCAAAAAAAAAGTAATGATAAAATTAATTAAAGCAGGTTTGACKTGCTTATTTTGCCATTTAAACTGCTCTTCTTTTTCCATTGCTAATTGAGAAATTTAATTTCTCCAGTATAGTTCTGTTGCACACAAAAGAGGCTGCAATCTGGTAATTAAAAGGAAAAAGGAAAATTGCTTTTCACAAACATTAAATATAGTGAAAATCCATTCAATAAGAATGATAATGTTAAGAACAATAATAGCTCCTGTTGGAGCTATAGCCTGTTGTTGGTCATCAGCTTTATATTTGACAATAAGTCCTGAATACTTGGTTTATGAAAGATCAGATACAACAGCAGAAAGAAGCAGACTCTTTATTCTGTTATTTGAAACTTCCATGAAATAAAAGTTGAGTAACATGAAAGGTGCTTTAAAACCCCCACATTTATTGAGTATTTTTCTTAGACAGGAAAGTTGACTTCAGAAGAACTGCCAGAGCTGGTTTTTTTTTTTTTTTGGAAGATCCTCAATTGTGACTCCTGACCACACAAAGAAGCAAAGTGGCTCTTTAACAGAACTTTCACTGCAGAGAAGTTCCAACTTGCTCTGGAATTCCCTTCCCTTGGATATTCATTATCTTCTGGCTGGTATTTTTAAACCTGCCTATGGGATTTGGATGCCCAATTCCCATTAAAATTAAAATGGGAAATGAGTATCCAAATTAATTAATTGAGTTAAAATTAATGAGAGCTGGGTGTCCATATCCTTAAGGCAAGTTTGAAAATTCCAGCCAGTCGAGTTATAGGACAATGCACACATTTCAGGACATAAATATGTGCTCGGGGTTTGCATTGACCTACAGGAAACAGGGAGAGGTGCTTCTACCAGACAGTGGAAAACACTTCTCTGAGTGTAGGAAAATACCTCCAAACACTGACCAGTGCTAAAAAATGAGAGAATGAAACCTCCTGCATATCTACATCCACATCCTGGGCAATGGCTGTTCATAATTCAGTGTAATTCAGATAATAAGAGCTATCAGAACATGATTTAGAGCTGCAGTTTGATTTTTAAAGAGGGATTGTCATAATATATTTAAACATTAGTATATACTATTATTCAGAGCTTCCCACAGATTTCCCTGTCACTTCAAGCATTATTATTTTATATTTCTAGAAGAGATTAATCACTTCCATTTAATATATCTAACACTACTGATTCCCCCCCCCCCACACACACCCTTTCCTACCATAAAAAACAGCCCACAAAGTTTATGGGTCAGCAAGAAGCTGGCTAATAACACAAATCATGGGTTTATASTAGCACTGGAAGTAGGATTTGGGTCTCCCAGAAGTATTTATACTTTTGCTGACAACTAAAATCTCACAGAAATAGAAACAGCAATGAATCTGTGGCAGCCTAATGGACTTGGGTCTGTTTTGCAGTTTTTAGAGTGAACTCTCATTTACCAGAAGACTTTAAACTGAGTTTTTTTAACCRCCCCACTCTCATTTTTGCCACAGTGAAGAATTTCTGGATGTTCAGGGATCTCACTTCCAGTCAGCCAATTATTAAAACAAATTCCCTTCTTGTCAAAGCAAAGATGTCATATTTCACTGACACAAACAGAATTCTTCCGAGAGCTGAAGGTATGGCAAATGTGAAACCTGCATTTTATCAAACACCAGATCTTCTTATAAAATAATCCAAGCATTGGAGAAAATACAATAGTTAGGAGTGAATGTCTTGCCATTGATAGTCCCTCTTCTAGGTAAAACTTCAGGATTTCCTTCCTGCCCTTCGAAGAGTTTCTTCATCTTCTGTAACCCAAAGTGCATGTTGGAAAGCAGCTCCAGGTGAATCACTGCATTTCCCAAAATTCTGGATGTGCCCCCAGCTTGTGCTGCCCATGAAAGGGGTGAACAGTTTGGAAGAGGCTTGGAGCAATCTGGTCTGGGGCATAAAGCCCACCCAGTGCCACCCCCTGCCATGGACAGAGACACCTTCCACTATCCTGGGTTGTTCCAAGCCCTGTCCAACCTGGCTCTAAACAATTTCCTGGCCTACAGGTACTCTCCTCCCTTATCCATTCACACACAAACTCAAAAGCGGCTGGTGGAAAAAAAAAAGTTAACAAAATTAAGAGAATTTAGGAAAAATGCTGCACAAACACAAGGGTTATTCACTGTCCTGTGATGACCTGTRATATGCAAAATTATCAGCCCCATCTCTCTGTTCACTGCCCTGAAACTTYCCCAGCTTTCTCTCCTTCTGCTCCATGTTTTATTAGTTTCTTCCTAATTTATCACCACACGCATCCAAACAAGAAGCTGTGTCCTATTAAGCACTTTACAGGATTTACATTATACAGCCATTACTGGAAATGTGGAGTGTCATTAATAAAACTGCTGCTAATTTTAAATAAACTCCTGCATTTCACAGAGGAAYGAGCGCCAATATAAAAGTCGAGAAAAAAATCCGATTTATAATGTCATAAAGGATAATTACTGAGAACATTATCAAGGCAAAATTTCTACTCTTCTCCCAGTAATTAGTGCCCAAGGATCTATTTAGAACTTCTGCTTCCTCWAGGTAACATAACAGCAGTTCAGAGGATGCACAACACAACTCAYTGATGTCAATCTGGAGGGGAATTTGGATGAGGAGTGGCTGAGGGAGCTTGGCTGGTTSAGCCTGGAGAGAAGGAGACTGAGGAGAGGCTCACTGAGGGCTKCAKRAGCYRGGGYAGGCTCAGGCTGGAGATSAGGGAAAGGTTCTTCCCCAGAGGGTGCTGGCACTGCCCAGGCTCCCCAGGGAATGGTCCCGGCCCCGAGGCTGCCAGAGCTCCAGGAGCGTTTGGACAGCGCTGCCAGGGATGCACAGGGTGGGATTGTTGGGGGATCTGTGCAGGGACAACTCCATAATCCCTGTGGGTCCCTTCCAGCTCAGGATATTCTGTGATTCTGTGATTCTGCAGTGCTAGAGAACCGGAATATAAATAATCTCCTAAATAACTTCCACCCACGTCTCAGCTTTCATCAGGTCCAAAGGGGTTTTGGAGTTTTTTTAAGACTCCTTGCACAGGAAGTGTTGACACCCATGAACTGCAAACCTCAAACAAAGCCTGGCAGTTGTCAGATACAATAATCAAAGAAGAAAGCTGAGGAAGTTTCTCTTTTAGAATCTGTGCACTGTGCTCCCAAGTGGCTCTAAGCTGTTGCAGATGTTCTCTGCAACACCTCTGTTAATGCTTCCCACCGCCTGGGCTGGGCACTGCCAGGYGTTTTATGTGTGACAGGAAGAAGAGGCGAAAATTACATTCTCAGCCAATTCACATCAGCACTTCCCTAAATTCCTGGGAGAGCCTGTCAGGGTAGRATCTTCAACAACAGCCTCTCCTGGGAGAGCTGCAGCTCCATGTCYACAGATGTTCAAGTGTTCCGATCCAGGCTGATCAGTAGGGATGACRCTGGCACTCCCTAAGCTGTTACAAGCCTGTGACAAAACCTCCAGAGCCCTTTATTTACTGAGCTGTAATTCCTCCCGGAGCCCAGATAATTGGAGCAATCCAATTTCCAGTCAGTCTGACAGCAGTCAGACGTGTTGGGGTGTTAGAGTGGACCTCTGGTGTGACCTATCGATGACCTGTGTCTGTGTTTGAGGAGAGGTTAAAGCCAAGTCCAATCTACATTTTCCCCAGGGAATTTTATGGCACTTTCCAAACCACGGACTTGTCCCATATTTCACCCTCTCTGTGAACWGCAGCTGATTTATTCACTGTACGTGCTGCTTAACTGTTTCTTCCCAGCTGYTTCACGTGTGCCTGTTGCTTTTCCATTAGCAAATCCTGAGGCACCGTCCCTCAGGAAACCAGAACAAAATCCTTTCCCTGGCTGTAGTGGAATGTTTTTCCTTATTGCTGGCTCCCTAGTCCTGTGCCCTGAGGGCACCCTCAATTTATTTTGGGAATATTGGGCAGAGTGGAAGCTTTGGAAAGGTTTATTTGGAAGAGCCTCCTGCTGAGTCTCAAGGTGCAGGCAAGAAAGCCCTGGCTTTCCAAACTCCTGCTCAGAGGGAGCTCTGGATGTGGCTGGATCCAATCCCAATTCCAGGCTCGGTTTTTCTCAAGGATTTTCCAGGTGTAATTGAGCCTTTGTATGAGGATGACAACCCAAACATAGTGATATGAATGATAGAAATTATCTATTTAAACTAATGATGATAATAAGTATTTTAATCAGAATTTTTTACTGCAAAATGTAGACAGCTTTAACTACAAGTGTAGTGCACGATTCATTGAAGCAATGATGTTAAATTTAGAAAAACAATTACTAAGTGGGGATTGATGTCACTCAGCCATTCCAATGACCAAATCCCTTTCCTTGGCCTCAMRGAATGACCYTSTGGGTGTYCCCATTCCAGGGAGGAATCYCCAYACRCTTCCAAAAGGGGGGTGTTGGACCMTCCTGTTAAAARAGTATTGATGCCATRKTGATTTTGCCTTTTCTTTTTATACACCTTTTATATATTCTCTGTATTCTTAGCCCATATACTTGCAGCTGTGTAGCCTACTATTGTAACTGAATTCCAGTATTTTTCCAGGCAGAAACACCAAACACATTCCAGGGGTCCCAATCCTATCTTGGTTTTCCTTGGCTAAAAAGGCYGAAAAACAGCTCTTGGAGACACATTTTCATAAACAAAGGACAGCCAAGGGGTGGAAGGGCTCCAGAAAAAGAATGAACCTAAAGGGGAAATTACCTCATCACCTGTGCTTTTACCTGGTGATTTTKKGTCAAATATGCTAWTTKSYWAAMYTYYWAAAMYWKWWTYMMYYCSWKKWRGGKKGGSYTTTKKKGRWWWTTTTTTYMWWWYYTYCCCYTKGRRGSMWTYMAWWAAARWYMRSTTTTKKWWTWWYYYCYWWWMYKRWWAAMCYYSAAARKKKKTWKTTYMWTTYYWRGGKYSRWWARGSATCWGTGGGGCKGATTTTTTATAGCATAAAGTGACTGATGACAGTGTTCCCCATAAATTCATTGACAGACAAATGCTGAATATTCAAAAAATGCAAAGCAAACTATGCAATAACAGAAGGGCTCAGTCTGGATTTTGGTTTTACATCAGCAGATTTTTCCCAAYTGTGTGCACACAAGATCCACAAAACAGCCTCACATTGACTAATATTTATTAATCAGCAGTGCCTAAAACCAGTTAAAAGCCAAAAACCAGGCATCTGAAAGAGCTTTTCTCTTTCTCAATAAAAATATCTAATAAGMAATAATTTTCCCAGCAGGGAACCTGCTCAAAAAAATCTTGCTTGTTCTTCTGTTAGCTCTGTGTTTCTCAGAGATTCCTTTCCATACTTCTCCCAGAGTTTTTACACAAAAAAAAGGAAAGGAAGGCAATGAGGGTCTGGATTAGATTAATTTTTATAGGCCCAGAAAATGATAAATCAGGTGTGACCATRCCTGAACTGACCTTACACACCTTGGCCATGCCTTTGGAGATCATGGCATCAAGTAAATCTTATCTGAGTGGAGCTGAGACAAAGTTTAGCTCCTTCCAGCTGCATCTCAGCWGAGAATCCCTCACCTTTGCCATCACATCTCTGTGCTTTGGTCTCAACAGAAACAGATTTATGTGAAATTTATAGAGAATATGGAAAGTTGGAATGGAACCATTCAGTTTGAAGGGGCCTGCAGAGATCCTCTTGTCCAACTTTCTCATCAATTCAATGCTGATGGCCAAGTTTGTGAACCAGTGGAGGAATTTTCTGTTAAGGGCTTCTGAGCATCAGGAGAAGTTTTCTTGGCCCATCTGTTCCTTTGTACGTCACAATAAGAACCGAGTGTTCCAATGTCTTACTTCACTTATTATGAGATCACAGAAACAGTTCTATTCTTTCAGCATTTTTCTTTTTATTACTCCAGGGTTATCCAGCAGTCAATCCCTTCCCTTTCACCTCCTTACTCTATCACCCAAGTTTAGTGTGACCATAAGATAACATAGCTCCAGATATTTATTTTTRTTTCCAAAAAGCCTTAAAGGCTCAGAAAATACAGCACTTGCTGGGGAAACGTTGGAGGTGTTCCTACTGTCACTGTCTCCGAGAACTTACCAACCTGACATAATGAAAAATGTAATTAAATGATCTGTATAAGACCATGTCATTGAAACTGTGATTTTTATTAAAATTTAGTACTTCAGGAAGCAGTCAAATTTGAAGTTAAAGCTAATTAGGTTATTCAAGTCAAATTGCTTGTTCTAGGAAGCATGAGTAATGAAAACACCCTTGTTATATTTTCGTTTTCATACAAGTCAGATATTTGYTTCAGAAATTTCCCAGATGTAATAAAAAGGGATAAAGCCAGAAAGGAACTTCAAGAGCAAAATTAAATTGCTGAGATGAACTTGTTTCTTCTCCAGCTTCTTTTGTTTGTTTTTCCTGTTTTAGCACCAATTCTCACCTCAATATTGCATGATTTTTCACTTTAGCCAGTGAACCAGAGCAATCAATCAGCTTTACTGTCCTAAAATGTTTGGAGCCTCAGAAAATTCCAGCCACGGATATTGAGCAACTTGCTCAAGGTCACAGAAGAAACTATAAAATTATCTGAGTCACAGTCCAATGGCTTGGACCTCCTCCCTCAATAGACTTCATTAATAAAARCTGGCTGAATTATATTAATAGGAATTAATTTTGTCCAGGCTGGAGCTGAGTTTGAYAGGAATAGGATACAACTGGCTCTCTGTGGCATTCCTAACCCCTAACTGTGATATGTGTGTGTGAGGCTGTGACAAATGGAGGGACTCACATGAGCATCATTCTGAGAGAAAAACTCAATATGTAGGTCAGGAGGCAAGTGAAGATAAGGTTTGTGTGCATTTGGACCAYRCAGYAGAWGTTTTATTTGTTTATTTTKTGTTGTTTTATTTGGTTTGGCTTKTTTACAGGCTCWCCCTCGTGCCTAATAATTAATGAGTTTGTGACAATGTCGGCGTGACGGATGAAAATCACTCAGCATCCTTTGACATGGTGTCACAATGATCCCCTTGGTTCTGTTTCACACAGTTTGTAGCTTCTGTTTCAGCTTCCCTGCTCCCTTTCCTGCTCTGCAGCCTTTCCTGCTCAGCAATGTGCAYTCTGGGCCAATTAATAAGCAAATTAATGCAGTGACCAAAGTTGCTCTGCTTTAGTTTGGAGATTTCCCCTTCTGGATTCCCTTTGCCTTCCCATGTGAGCTGATGACAGCCCTTATCAGATTTTATTTTGATTGACCTTTGTCAATCAGTAGATTATGAGCATTCATCCAAGACAAGGGTTCCTCACAAAGCAGACAGGAATTTGCATGTAAACAACCTGCTGAATCCCTACTGATAACAGCCTGGCTGGAAATGTCCATTCATTTACCTGGAGGTTACAGAACCGAGGCCTGTTTTCATCCAAAATATAAAAATTCCCCCTGTTTCTCATCCTTCTCCCCACCATTAGTGCAAAATCCCAGAGCACACGATGTGCTGGCCGTAAATTTTGTCTGTAAGAATGGCATGCTGAGTCTTGTTCTCAACTTGCTCCAAACTCAAACTGACTTTTGAAAGGTTTTAATAAAATCAGCTTAAAACACCCCAAAAACAAAACCCAAAGATCACCTCCACATGGGCTACTAGAAGTGCCCAAAATTAGGTAAGATCAGATTCCACCATACATCCTTTAAACAAAAACTGGCATTTCCAAAGATTCCTAYACCAATGGTGGGATCTCCATCATCACCACAACCCTATCCAAACACTTAATCACTGCTAATCCCAAAGCTAAATATTCCAAACTTCCCAAAGTAATGGAAGAAAGTTATTCTTTTGGTAACTCCCCAGAGCCTGTAATTAAATATCCTCAGCAGTGCCCATAAACTGTAAATCTGTAACCTCTGGCACCTTTAGTGCCCTGGACAATTCCCAGACATTAAGCCTCTCTTATGGATGATAATTTAAAGAAATATATGGCTTGTGATTCTTTCCAGCTKATTTAACACCAGGTTTATTCCCAAAACACTCCAAACTTTGAGAAAATTCCTGATTGATCCTACCCATTTCAAATACTCAGGAATTTGAATCCCTCTGCCCATCGAGATCCACAGCCCTGGCTCTTTGCTCACTTCTACACACTGGGCTAAAGGATAAACAACASRAGAAACAGAAAACCTGCCCCAGTTYTCTTTAAAAGCATCCTAAGACCTTCCTCTGAAGCTCTTATTCAGCTGCATAAACAAGAAGGGWATTATTTGAAGTTTGTCCCCTCCAGAGCACTGATCTTCYCCTCAGAAYGTGGTCTTCACGTCATTATTTCAGWGCTAAAATAACTCCTGCTCTAGAGTGACCAACAATTTCTCATTTCTGCCTCTGCAAGAAGGGTTTGCTCAATAAGAATGGAGATTTTGAGGCAGGCGAGGTTATGCTGTTGAAATAAACTCCTGCCTGCATTATGTTTCAGGTTTCAGCCCCTAACTTGTCACTCACACATCAGCTATAATAAAATAACGGAAATAATAATAATAATAATAATAATAATAATAATAATAATAATAATAATAATAATATAAAAGGTTGGAAAAGCCCTCCAGGATCATCAAATCCAGCCTTTGAGGTTACTTGAAGTCACTCCTACCACAATGCCTGGCTGCATTAGGCATGGCAGAAGGCAGAAATGTCAGGGATTCAACATGGCTTTCAAATTTACTTATTTTTTAATTTAAAAAGGCTCTGCTGTAAGGTCTTCTGAAAGGAAAGGGTTTCATTAAAAAAAAAAAAAAAGACAAAACAGCATTTTATTCCTTTTTTTTCCAACTCTGCCTGAGAATTTATTTCCAACTCTTATTTCCTTGTGAACTTCCTGTTTGGAATGACTTAGCTATTAGGAACAGGAAAAACTGGATGTCCCTTTTTTCATACAAATACATGCTCAAAGTGAAGGTAGCATGGAATTAGGCTTCTTAATAACTGCCATATCAATTTCTTCCTCCCAAAATAACACAATCCTGAAAGACCTCCCTTACCTTGTGCTACAAGAGAGCAGGGCTTTGTTTCCTCTTGGAAATCACTGGTTTGGGTRAGACTTTTAATCTTAAAACCTGTTAAATTGTGATAACAATTAGGTTGATTTCCTTCCCTCTGCAAGTGCTATACRAAACCCCATCAATCAAGGTGTATCTAATTATGAAACTAAGTTAGGAGGTGTTTGAACAGGATGGCTCAGGWTCTCCAGGGACCCAGGAATTTAATTGGTACTCCAGACATATCAAATTAGTTAATGATTTGGGGACCTTTATTCTGCAAGAATGTGGAAATTAAAAAAGAATAATGAAATTCATTAGGGCTTGGGAACACGCAGAAAGGAGGACATTTAGGCCTCACTGCACGTAAAGTTTAGGACCTGCTTTGTCTTGGTGGAATGAGTGGTGACGAGGGGAGCGCTCCTGGTGTCACAATTCAGCTCCCAGGTGACCCCAGCACTGCTCATCCAATTCATCAACAAACACAACTCAGCCCCAAACTGTTCAAAGCACCCACAAACTACCACGCTTGGAGATGGGGGAGGGTTTCCCCCTTTCCTTGGGGAACAGGAGAGCCTATCAGAGCCTGTGAGCAATGCTGGTTCCTGCCCTGACAGCAGCTGTAGGACTCCACACCTGAGGAGAAGCTGATTTCAGCCAGGTGGTCCCAAACAGGTTTTGTGTTATCTTGCAATCCTTGCTGCCAGATTAATTTCCTGAGCTCGGTGTGTTTGTTCTCTGTCAGTGAGGGCTCTGAGYCTGCACAGCCCCTCCTGAATCATCCCATGGACAGCAGAGATATTCCTGGCACTAAGGAGTGAGGAGCTTGGCCACAAACACCTTGGAACAGGGCTGGGGGTCTCTGCAGATATTCAGCTTCTGGTGACAGGAGGTTGGGCAGAACGTTTTATCTCACACTCTGCACTGAGTCCATTTAAAGCATCAAATCATCTCTCAATTCCTAATTAATTCCTTTTGTTTGGGAATCTTTTACCTRATCAGCACCCATTTTAGCAATACAGAATCATGGAATTCCAGGATGGTTTGGGTTGGAAAGGACCTTAAAGCTCATCCAGTTCCACCTCTGCCATGGGACACCTTCCACTGTCTCAGGCTGCTCCAAGCCCCACTGTCCARCCTGGCCTTGGACACTGCCAGGGATCCAGGGGCAGCCACAGCTTCTCTGGGCACCCTGTGCCAGGGGCTCCCCACCCTCACAGGGAACAATTCATTCCCAATATCCATCTGACCCTGCCCTCCTTTGACTTAGAGCCATTTTTCCTTATCTTGTCACTATTGTGCTCTTCCTGASTTGTGGTATTATAAAAATGGATAAAAGAAAGAATATCCTTTTGCCTATTCTTGCCTATTTTTGCCTATTCTTTTTAAATTTTTTAAGTAGAAATTACACCACCTAAATTTTCATCAGARCTCAGAAGCTGCTTTTAGATGAGGGAAAAGCATTCATACCTGCTGTAATGGAGTGGTGCAGTAACACTGTTGATATCAGTGGATTCAGTTCCTCTGAGTAAAGCAGAACAATTCCAAACTACAGGAGTCTTAGAACTTGGTCTTTTTAAGGGCCTGTTGTGACTATTTTGGGCTTAAAATTGTGCTTCTACTTGTTTTCCCTCAGCAGGATCCTGAAATGTTGAAAAAATCCACATTTCAGAGACAGATCCTTTCAACATTGCGAACCAAAATCAGATTTCAAACAGTAACAGCCAGGTCCTTCAGAAGAGTTTTCATAATAATCATCTAGTAATTAACATATTTACAATCTACTGAGCTAAAGCTGAATATTCAGGAGGATTTAGAGGAGATCTTGGGGTTACCCTGAAAATTGAATGACATGGTATAACTCAAATTCACTTTTGGGGATCCTTCACTTCAGACACATTTGCAATGCATGGTTGCCTGGGGCTACCAAAAACATCACAAGATTTTTTTCCCAATAATTCTTCTTTGGAAAATTAAAGGCAATTATTTGAGTGCCTTTTAGGAAGATGTTTAACTCAGGTATTTCATGAACAGGGATTTAGAGCACGACAAGGAGCTGTTCGCACAACTAAATAGTCACTGTTTGAAAAATAAGGATTAGAGAACCAGCAAAAAATAACCTGGCTAATTAAATCTGCTAAAATCCAGGAGAACACAGGAGAAAATTCAKGCAGCCAACAGAATTGACCTGCACATGGGGTTTTTAAGATTGATGAGGTGTTTGTTGAGAGTGGCTTGGATGGTTTTAGGCAAAGCAAGGAGTTTGGGGACTGTGGCAGCTTCAGTTTTAAACATCTGCTATTTCCTTAATTAAMTATGTTTAAGAAAATTATTACAAAAGTCCATTTCTGGTAGCTTTGGAACTCACCCAGAAAGAGCCTGCTGAGTAAACACACTTAATCTGTAATAGCTGAAAAGTGCATTTCAGTCCCCAACCGTGCTGTAACCTCACCTTGCCAAGGAAAACCAACTCAGSTCTGCCCTGAAAATCCCCTTTCAACCTCAGATCTGGTGCAAGGGTGGCAAAGATGAGCCCCAAACCATCAAAGGATCAGTAACAAAATTAACTGAGAGCACTGCCCCAGGAATGTGGGTCAGATTCTGCTGTCCTGTTTGTTCCTGATTTATCCAAATGCTTYCATGCCCTGGGTGCACAGAGATTGTGGCTTGACCTGCACTGTCCCCTCACACTCTGCTTTCCCAYTTGTTTCCTCAYRGAATCATTAAGGCTGGAAACACCTCCAAGGTCACCAAATGCAGCCTTTAACTGAAAATCCCTGTGCTACATCTGCTCATTTTATGGACATTTCCAGGGATGGGGGTCCCAAACCTCCCTGGGCACTCCCTTCCTATGCCTGACCACACTTTCCAGGAAGAAATCTTTTCCCAATATTCAACCTGAACCTCCCTTGGTGCAATTTGTGGCTGTTTCCCCTTATCCTGTCCCTATTATGTGGGAGCAGAGTCTGACCCACCCTGGCTGCCCCCTCCTATCAGAGAGTTGTGCAGAGGGATCCCCTGAGCCTCCTTTGCTCCAGGCTSAACACTCTCAGTACTCCCAGCTGCTCCTTATAGGATTTATGTTCCAGACTCTTCCCGGCTTTGTTGCCCTCTTTATTATCATTTTCTAATTTAATGGATTTTTTTCCCCTTTTTTCAGGCTGACCTGACAAGGAGTAGCCTGGTTAGGATGGATGTTGGCAGCACTAAGCTGCATTAAGGTTRAATTGTCAAAAATCTGCCATCTTCCCTTCTTTATATCTGTTTTTGCTCAATCCTCAGAAAAGGTGTTCTTTCTTCCTTACAAAAAAAAGCCCAAAACCCAGCATTGTATTCAAAAATCCTAGAAGGAAGAGAGATTTGGGAAAGCACCAAATTCAGGAACAGAACCACCATAGCCAYTGGGATTATCCTATTTTCTTTGAGTAAAGAACTTGAGAACAGGCACATTTTTGCCTGGCACTGGTCAGACCCCTCAAAAATTTCAGTAGGAAGAAATTCTGTCTTTTCCCCCCTTTTTGATATTTTCTCATCTCTTTCAATGGAGACAAACCAGGTACAAGAAAAAAAGTTGAATTCCATTCTAGGAAGTGAGACTAATGGGGTAAAGGCACCTCACATTTGTTTTTATCTTCGCTGGTCTCTTTAGCCTAAAGGGATATATTTTTATAATATTCATATTTTTGGGATAACTCATTCTGGAGCTTAGAGGAATTTTAAAGAGAATTTTAGAGTATGTGAGTAGAAACAAACATTGTGCAGTTTGACAAAAAACCCTCTCATTTCATGTGTTTGTAAACTTTTGTGTGAAGTACATTCTAATAAAGAATGCTGCTCCAAGAATGCTGCACTGAAAGTCTTTCTTTGGTGCAATTTAATATTTATTTGGGGGTCAAGCAAATAATTTGGTTCGCTGTACCTGTGAAGATTTATTAAATATTCAAGGCCAGGGCTTGGAGTGAGCTGGGACAATGGAAGGTGTCCCTGCCCGTGGTAGGGATGGCACTGGATGGGCTTTAAGGTCCCTTCCAACCCAAACCATTCTGGGATTCTGGGATTCTGGGATTCACTAACATTTAAAACAGTTTCATAAAAAGTATCTTTTTTTTAAGCAAAATTCCCTTCACACACTGACAGCCATCAAGACACAAAGTGAATTTCTGTGGCAAAAGTGTTATTAGTTGAAATACATACAAAATTATAAAATTTATAATAAAGTACATAAATTAAAACAAATCACATAAAATACATGCCTTTCACAAAATAATTGTGTTTTCACAAGGCCCCAAGCCCTGGCCTTGGTGCTGAAACTCAGCACTGTGAGTCAGGGAGGGAGTGCTGCCAAAGGACAGCCCTGCTGTGGAATTTAGGAATTCAGCTCATCCTGGGGTGCAGCTCCTGGCAAAGCCTGSAAATACCCTTTCCAGCCAATATTTCACATTCTCAGAGAGAAAAACAAATAATGAATTTGTAAGCACTATTGCCAAGTCTGGCAACATAAYGTTTAGTGCCAGAAAGGCTTAATTTTGTGAATTAATTCCATTTCACACCACTGTGCTAGGCACTGCTTTGGAGGCTAAAGGCTTCCTGAAATGTCGTGGCTGCTGGAAATGGATTTTATTYTAATGGTGTTTGTCTATGGGGAAAAGATAGGAATATGTTATACTCCTCTTTTATTATAAAATAAAGATAAAATTCAGCATCAGTAGTAGTAGCAGTACGACTACTGTTATTATTATTATTGCAATTGTTATTGCTGTTATTATTGTTATTATTATTATTATTATTGTTGTTGTTGTTGTTATTATTATTATTGTCATTATTATTATCTGGGCATGTTGCTGCTTGGAATTTGGAATTGGAAAGAGCCAGACCTTGTTCCTATATTGTTTCTCCATGAAAACACTTCCATGAAGATACTGGAGGTGAAAGAGGATCTGCTTTTTGAGCTAAATAAAAAAATWGACTGATGAGTTGGCCTAAAATTGGCAGAACCTTTGAAAAGGGTCTGAGAAGGGAAACCCTTCTTCAGTTTGTGTTGAAAACCACATTTTGTTTCATGGCAAAAGGGGCAGAGTGAAATGGGAGACTGCAATTCCAGGGGAAAAAAAAATCAATTTTCATATGCAAATATGAACAACAAAAGATCCCATTTTCCTTAGTTTCCATGGATCCTCATCCCTCAGAGGTTTTTCCCAAGTTTCTCTTTCTGCCTGTTGGAAAAGCAGGAAGTTTTCTGCTAGGACATCTGACAGATGTGAAGGTTTTTGGGAGCCCTGTGCTGTTCATAAACAYTGTCGTATCAAAATTTGTTTTGCCAGTGGCAAACATTACCCTGGCAAGATGTCAGCTTCCATGAGGAGGGAAGTGGGATTTCAGGAGCTATCCACAGCATTTCCATCATCCAGGGGCACATTCTGTGGATCCCCAAGGCTCTCTGAGGATGTGTGCAAGGTTTCCATTTTCCATTTTCCTGGCAGRAACAGCTACAAACGCCACGTGAGAATAATTTCACACGAAGAGCAGAAACGGGTGCCAGCCACTCCCTGGCACTGGAGCTGGTGCTGCAAAACCAAAGGAGGGCCCAGGAATAAACAGGTATTTATGGTTGTCTTCCAACTGAACTGGAGGATTTTATAACAGTGCATGAAACAGGAATTATTTGACATAGGAACACGGAATTAGGTTGGAAAAGCCCTGCAGGATCAGGGMACCCARMATTAACCCAGCACTGCCAAGMCCATCATTGAACTGCACTCCTTAAYAYCACATCCACAGGCTTTTTGGAGCACTGGGAATAGTGATTRCTAGGCAGCCAAGGCCTGAYAGGCCTTTCYGGGAGGAATTTTCCCAATATCCAATCTAAACCTGCCCTCTCCTCCTGTCCCTGTTCCCTGGAGCACAGCCCGACCCCCCYGGCTGTCCCCWCCTGTCAGGGAGTTGTGCAGAGCCACAAGGTCCCCCCTGATCCYCCTTTGCTCCAGGCTGAGCTGTTGCCTTTTTCAACCTAGAAATGAAACCTGAAATAATTTCAGTATAGGAAGTGTTATTAAAGTGGATCTTTTTTGGAGCTCCAGGGGCAGTTATGGAAGAATGTCCACAAAAGCCCA
>NW_026624805.1:0-5691 GCF_030028575.1 Malurus melanocephalus | reverse complement strand
TGCCAGACCCCAAGAGATGGAAACAGCAGAGAATTGGGGGAGCCAAGTTGGAGTGAATGACTGCATTGGCTGCAGCTGCAATTGGAGGATTCAGCCCCGATGTGCAAATGGACAAAAGTGAGAAAGGGTGAAAAACCTGTGAGGGTTTTTTTCACATTGACCATTGTGGGTGCAGCCCCTTGGTGGGCTGGGACTGCCCTGAATGGCCCTGAAGGCCCTGCAATGAACAGAACTGCTTTGGATTCTCTCAATTCTGTCCAGCCTCTGCTTTAGATAAACCTGGATCAGACATCAATGAATCTTGGAGGTCTTTTCCAATTTGAACATATTTGTGATTCCATGAAATTTTAACTCCTCTGCCCTCTTGAAGATGGGCAAGAACAAGAAATGGGGTTACACAGCGCAGTCAGCTCCCCTCCACTTGTGGGAATGCTGATGGACAAATCCTCCTCAAGGGCTTCCAGGCTCACATAAACAATTGAGATTTGTGGATTTCCCAAGGGAAAATCGTTCCCAGCTGACCTGGTGGCTTTCTCCCATATGGCAATACCCACGTGTTGGAAGTTTATGCAGGTGCATTTAAATGTGGAAACTAGTGCACACTGGTAGGTAAAACTGCACAAGAATAAAAGATTTTGAGTATTAAAAATGGCTCCAGGAGAGACTTTAAGTAGCTGAGAAATGCTGCAGCTCAAAGCTGGCTTTGAGTTCCTAGGGGCTGACTCCCAACCCGTCCACCAAACCCTTCTCTGCAAAATGTGGATTTCTCAGCAAAATCAAACTGGTGGTGTTTGAACCCTGAAATGGCAGGGTTCCTGTTACATCTGATGTAGATGCTAGAGAAGAGATAATGACCAAAAAAAGGGAAACAACCCAATTTCAGAAGGGTTTACTTCCACCTCTGATAGAAGATCAGCAGTCGTCACTCTGTGTGGCTTCATGGCCCTCTCCAGAGCGAGGGTGAAGATAGGCTTGGAATGAGATATCTCAATTTCCAGCTGCAGTGCACTGAAATTCCCTCCTCCCTATGAATACCAGACCACCCAGAGCCCACAGATCTCTCCTGTGGGCTTGGGCTGCTTCTAAAATCCATCACTTTCTTGATGAGATTGTGTTTCCCCTGTGAAAATTCTGCTGCACCAAACGGCTATTATGGGGAAATACGGAGAGGTGAATACAAAATGCAGCAGAGCATGACAGAAAACAGGCTCAAGGCATGGCATCCCAAAATGGTTTGTGCTGGAAGGGACCTCAAAGCCCATCCAGTGCCAACCCGTGCCATGGGCAGGGACACCTTCCTCTATCCCAGGTTGCTCCAAGCCCCAGTGTCCAGCCTGGCTTTGGACACTGCCACGGATCCAGGGGCAGCCACAGCTTCTCTGGGCACCCTCAGGGTGCCAGGGCCTGCCCACCCTCACAGGGAACAATTCCTTCCCAATATCTCATTTAAATGCTTCCTCCTTCAGTTGAAGGCCATTCCCCCTAGGCTTGTGTGGTGGGAGAGGCTGTTCCATAACCCTTGATCAGCACTCAGTTCACTTTTCCATCTACAGTTGCAAAAAAATTAAAAAATAAAAAAAAAAAATAGAGATAAAAATCAATGAAAAGAATAAATACGTTGCTGACCTAACCTTTAATCCCACTTCAYAGAGCTGCCCAGCTGCTGCCTGTTTACCTGGGAGGGCTCAGGCTGAGCTGCTGCTCTTTATGAGAGCCTGAAGTTCAGTCAATGAGCAGGCAGCAGCTCCCCACCAAACTCCCTCTTGKCTCAAGCTTTGGAAGCCAACAGTTTAACATCTTCCTTATTTTTCCCAGGGAGCACTTTAGGATGAACAAACCATTCCAATCCAGGCTGGAGTGAATATCTCCATTTTCAGGAGCTGGACTTCTGAACTCCTTTTTACCCCAGGAGCATTCCCTGTSCTCCTCTCTGCACTTTCTGTGCTTTAATGCTGCTAATTCATGTAGGATTCGAGAGGGTTTGAAATGTTTACATTCCAAATGTAAAGGAACRAATACCTCCTGCTTTTTTCACAGTTTGGTTACAGAGCTTTGACATCTACCTGCACATTTATCCCAACAACCTAATGAGTTTGGAAATAGGTGGATTTCAGATAAAGGCAGCCCATTGTCATTGCAAGTAGCAAAGAGACATTTCAGGGCTGSAGGAAAGTTCCTAAAGCCTGTCTCACTTGTTAAATTGGGATTACTGTGTAATTTCTGTGTCTAAGTACAGCAAGTAATCCACTGATTTGTCAGATACTGAGAGAGCCCTGCCTTTTAACAGCTCACACATGGTAAAAATCTGATTTGTGAGTGTTCTGTGAAAGGAGAAAATAAGCCAGCAGCAAAAATCTGTTTATTAAATGCCTAGAGCTGTTCCCAAAGACAGTGTTTCAGAAAATTCTGCTGTTTCCACAGACACCCTGAAGAATTGTTTTGATGACCCTGGCAAGGATATTAATCATTTATCGGTGATASTGTASAGAGGAAGGAGCTGCTGCAGCTGCMGTAAATAATTCCTCTTCCTTTCCTTTCTTTTTACATTTTGAGTGGCTTATTTTTCAAAATRTACCACATCAACTCACTGCTCCACAGAAAGTCTTGATGGAGAGCTCGTGGAGCTGCTGGAGAGAGTGCAGGGAAGGCACCAGGATGGGCAGAGGGATGGAGCAGCTCTGCTGGGAGGGAAGGCTGGGAGAGCTGGGGGTGCTCACCTGGAGAGGAGAAGCTTTGGGGTGACACAATTGTGACCTTGCAGGACCTGAAGGACCTGACAGGAAACAAGGAGAGAGATGATTTACAAGGGGTGGGGGAACAGGACACAGGGAATGGCTTCAAATTGACAGAGGGCAGGGACAGATGGGATATTGGGAAGGAATTGTTCCCTGTGAGGGTGGGCAGGCCCTGGCACCCTGAGGGTGCCCAGAGAAGCTGTGGCTGCCCCTGGATCCCTGGCAGTGTCCAAGGCCAGGCTGGACAGTGGGGATTAGAGCAGCCTGGGACAGTGGAAGGTGTCCCTGCCCATGGTGGGGGGTAGAATGGGATGGGCTTTAAGGTCCCTCCCAACTGAAACCAGTCTGTGATTCTGTGATTATGAAAGACGTTGTATTTCCTGTTAAACCTGCAATTTTCCATGGGTTAATGCGCTGTGCTGTGTTTTACCTGGACAGTAATATATCAGTAATGTTAGCAGTATATGCTCCTATTCCCTGATAAGCATTTGGAGGATTTGTCACAGGCCAAGGTATTTCAGGCACAGATTTTTCCCTTGGTGTGTGAGTTCAGGAATCCACCGTAYCTTGAGGCTGCCTCAGGTTTGTTCCTTACCTCAGCACCCAGAAACATAGGACACATTCCCTGACAGGAAGCTGATCTCATCCATTCATGGATCAGTCAGATATGTATTTTGGATATCTTATATTGACCCACAGGTGCAGTGAGATTTTCTTTAATAAGATAAATTATCTTTGTTYCAGCCAGGCAGAAATAAAAAAATCTGTGTTTAATGTTCAGATTTTTTTTAGAAAAAGAGGCTGAGGTTTCCTAAACCTTTCAGAGCTATCCCAGCCCAGCATTTTATAATGCTCTGGGAATTTCTCATGTGCCCCCAAATTTGGGATCTTCAATTTTGAGTTTTACAAGTAGGGAATTAAGCYGTATTTCCAAAGAAAATTCAGATGAATGCCAACTATTTCCTTCTCCTTAAACAGGGAAAAGTAGCACGTGTAAGACATTGTCATGTTTTTCTGCTTCACCRTCTGCAGGATTCTCACAGCCCACGAAAAGCTAATAAAGACTAAAATCACCAAATTGGTCTGCTCTGGTAGCTGATATTTTGTAGAGATATCAGGGAAGGTTCTTCTTCTCTCAGAGTGGCTTTAAGCAACATTTTGGCTCCAAAATTAATTTCTTATGAGTTATAAGAACATTATTTCTTCGCTAGTGCGAGCCGATGTTTGATGCCTGCCCTGCTTTCGGATATTAAAAACCATCCTGCTTCTCCTTATCTGTCTTCTTATCTGAAATCACATTTCCTCATTTCCTGTCCCTCACCCTTGGCCTGGCAGGAGTCAGGTGTTTCAATATCAGAGTCCCTCTCCTGGGAGGTTTGCAGGCCGTGGCAAAACTCCTGKCAGATGGAAAGAGAGCAAGAATCAGAGGAAACAAGTCAAACTCCCCTTGAGACTGATCCAAAAATTGAGTCTAATCACATTGCAGTGATAGATCCAAGTGTCAGGAACAACTCTTTTCCTTGGATGTGCTAATCAATTGCCAGAGCATCCAGCATTGGCTTTAATATCACCCTGCTCAAAGGAACATGGAGAGAAATCTCAGGAAAAAARAGAAAAAATGGGATTTCACAGTTTGCACTTGTGTCAAAACCCGGGGAAAAAAAAAAAAAAAAGTGGTGATTTCGTCTTTGAAGATAAAAGCTTTGACTTGAGAGCCCCAGTGTAGAAAAGACGATGAAGGCAGCACTTGACAAGACAGGACAAGCCAGGCCAGTCTGACTGAGATGGGGCATGCTGAGCACGAGAAAAGACACCCTCACAAATGGGATCCTGGGTGTTTATGGAGTCCCATTTAATTCTGATATTGCAGTGCAGGATCAATCACATCATCGTAGTATCCAACCTTCAGAGCCACACCGACCTGACAGCAGCTGCCAGCATCTCCAAGAAACAGCAATTCCCATTTCCTGCAGGCTCAAAATCCCCAGGTGGAATCCTTTCTGGTATTCCACAGTAAAATAAACACCACCCATCTTGTGGTGTCCTTGCTGTGAGAGAAGTGTCTTAGGTTCCATTGAAGGTGTACCCAAATAGTCTGTATCCTATTCCCATCTCCATGAGGTGGGGCAGAGCTCTTTATCCTCAGCAGGGCCCAGCCCTGATAACACCCCCGGGGGGGCTATCTCTGCTCATGGGCCATCCAGGGGTCTGGGAAAGACTCCTGGAATTCCACCATCCCGTTGGGAGATGCCCTGCCCAGAGAGGAGGAGCTGCACATCCCTACTGGCACATAAACTGAGGCTCTGGAACAACGGGACACTGCTTCCACTGGATTCCCAGAGGAGAGGAGCTCCAGAACCACCCCTGGACCTCCAGAGATGGACTGGAACTGTGTGCAGGATCAGAGCTTGGATGAGANTCCTGCAGGCTCAAAATCCCCAGGTGGAATCCTTTCTGGTATTCCACAGTAAAATAAACACCACCCATCTTGTGGTGTCCTTGCTGTGAGAGAAGCGTCTTAGGTTCCATGGAAGGTGTACCCAAATAGTCTGTATCCTGTTCCCATCTCCATGAGGTGGGGCAGAGCTCTTTATCCTCAGCAGGACCCAGCCCTGGGGGGCCATCTCTGCTAATAGGTGATTGAGGGCTGTGGGAATGACTCCTGGAATTCCACCAAACCATTGGGAGATGCCCTGCCCAGAGAGGAGGAACTGGATATCCCTACTGGCACATAAACTGAGGCTTGGGAACACTGGGACACTGCTTCCACTGGATTCCCAGAAGAGACGAGCTCCAGAACCATCCCTGGACCTCCAGAGATGGACTGGAACTGTGTGCAGGATCAGAGCTTGGATGAGAGAACATCCATCACTGCAACGGGGCTGCAGCACCATTGAACATTGAACATTGACCCAGAGCACATCCATCACTGCAACGGGGCTGCAGCACCATTGAA
>NW_026624804.1:26784-28756 GCF_030028575.1 Malurus melanocephalus | reverse complement strand
CCTTTCCCAAGGAATGGGGCTCCTCCTTTACCCCATTCCCAAGGGATCCCCATCAATCCTTTCCCAAGGAATAGGAATCCTCCTTTACCCCTTTCCCATGGAATTGGGGTCCCCCCATCGCCCCTCTCCCCTTTATCCTTTCCCAATAACTGAGGTTTAAATCCACACCTTTTATGCTCATTTTGGGGTTTATTTCCATTCAGGATTTTGATTTCCCCCCCCTTCAAGCCCTCATTTTTTGTCGCCATGACAAAAATGCCTAATTTTGGTGTTTGGCCCTTTATAGCACGGAGCTGATGCGCAAATGCTCTCAAAAAATGTTTATTTTTACCATCAACGAAAATACACGACCCAGGCAGGATTTTCCTACAGCTGTCCGAGGTAAAATATTGGGACGGGAAAGGGTTTTCAGCATATAAAAGATGAAACCCAATGCGATTTCCCCACAAAATATCTGTATTTTTGTTGTTCGCAAAAACAAATTCTCCAATTCACCCAAACAGGAGCCAAAATCTTCTGTTTGCAGAATCGCTCCTGAATTTCCTCCCTAAGCTCCCGAGGCTTGGGTTTTCTAAGTYGGCTCATTATGCGTTGAAATTAAAATTAAAATRACAATTAAAATAACAATKAAAATGAAAATGRAAAGSGAGTGATTRTGTATGCGGAGGAGGRCGGTGCCTGTGAAATCCATGGCCCGGAGATCTCACCTTGGCAGACTCATTTTTCTGCCACGCCTGGGCAAAGGTGCTTTGGAACGGCGGGAATGGCGTCCAGCACCCCTCAGGATCTGGGATCAGCTCATTCCTTGGCTGCCTCTCATCTCCTCCATGATCTCCCCCTTCATCTTTTCCCTCACGATCTCCCCTCATGGCCGCCCCTCATCTCCCTCCATGATCTCCCCTCATGGCCGCCCCTCATCTCCCATGGCCACTCCTCACGTTCCCCACGATCTGCCCTCATGGCTGCCCCTCATATCCTCCATGATCTCCCCCCTCATCTTTACCCTCATGATCTCTCATGGCCACCCCTCATCTCCTCCAAAATCTCCCTTCATGGCTGCCCCTCACACCCCATGGCCGCCCCTCAAGTTCCCCATGATCTCCCCTCATGGCTGCCCCTCATATCCTTCATAATCTCCCCCCTCATCTTTACCCTCGTGATCTCTCATGGCCACCTCTCATCTCCAAAATCTCCCTTCATGGCTGCCCCTCACACCCCATGACCTCCCCTCATGGCTGCCCCTCATCTCCATGATCTCCTCCTTCATTTTTTCCCTCATGATCTCCCCTCATGGCTGCCCCTCATCTCCCATGGCCGCCCGTCATCTCCCTCCATTATCTCCCCTCATGGCTGCCCCTCATATACTCCATGATGTCCCCCTTCATCTTTTCCCTCATGGCTGCCCCTCATGGCTGCCCCTCATCACCCATGGCCGCCCCTCATCTCCTCCAAAATCTCCCTTCATGACTGCCCCTCATGTTCTTCCATGATCTCCCCTCATGGCTGCCCCTCACAACCATGGATGCTCCACCCTCATGGCCACCCCTCATTGTCATCCATGGCCTCCCTCCATGGCCACCCCTCACCTTTCTCCATGATCTCCCCTCATGGCCATCCCATGACTGCCCCTCATCTTCTGCCATGAATCCCCCTCATCTTCTCCATGATCTCCCCTCATGGCTGCCCCTCACACTCCACAGCCACCTCCCATTTTCCTCCATGATCTCCCCTCATGGCCGCCCCTCACAACCATGGATGCTCCTTTTTTCCACCATGGTCTTGCCTCATCTCCCCCATGATTTCCCCTCAGGGACACTCCCATTCCCCATGATCTCCCCTTGTGGACACCCCACATCTCCTCCATGATCCCCTCTCATCTCCTCCATGATTCCCTCATCTCCTCCATGATCCCCTCATCTCCCCCACGATTCCCTCATCTCCTCCATGATTCCCTCATCTCCTCCATGATCCC
>NW_026624804.1:16718-25569 GCF_030028575.1 Malurus melanocephalus | reverse complement strand
GAGCCGCGGGGAGCCGCCGGGGAAAGCCCCGCCCCTTCGGGCGTTCATGGCGGCGGCGCGGAGCGAGTGGCGCCAGTGGCGGGCGGTGCCTCCGGCTGCTTTCCAGGGCTCTCGTTCCTCGGCGGKCTCGGGTSTTCAGYCCCYTCWGGCCTTCAGCGCTCTCAGTCCCTCAGCGCTTTATCCCCCACAGCCCTTCAGCGCTTTAGGCCTTGCAGTCCCTCAGCGCTTTTACCCCCACAGTCCCTCAGCGCATTCAGCCCCCGCAATCCCTCAGCGCCTGCAGCGTTCTCAGTCCCCGCAGCCCTTCAGCGCTTTATGCCTTGCAGTCAACGCCTGCAGCGCTCTCAGCCCTTCAGCGCTTTCAGCCCCCTCAGTCCCTCAGCGTCTGCAGCACTTTCAGCGTTTCAGCTTTCACCCCTCAGTCCCTCAGGTCTTCAGCGCCCTCAGGCGTTCAGCGTTTTCAGCCCCCTCAGCGCCTGCAGCGCTCTCAGCGCCCTCAGTCCCTCAGCGCTTTATCCCCCGCAGTCCTTCAGTGCTTTCGGCCCCTTCAGTCTCTCAGCGCCTGCAGCACTTTCAGCATTTCATCATTTTCATCCCCTCAGGCCTTCAGCGCTCTCACCCGTTCAGTGCTTTCAGCCCCTTCAGTCCCTCAGTGCTTTTTCCCTTACAGTCCATCAGCACCTGCAGCACTCTCAGCGTTTCAGTGCTTTCACCCCCTCAGTCCCTCAGGCCTTCAGCACCCTCAGTCCCTCAGCGCTTTATGCCCCACAGCCCTTCAGTGCTTTCTGCCCCTTCAGTCCCTCAGCCTCTGCAGCACTTTCAGCATTTCAGCATTTGCACCCCTTCAGGCCTTCAGCGCCCTCAGGTGTTCAGCGCTTTCAGCCCCCTCAGTTCCTCAGCGTTTTATCCCCCGCAGCCCTTCAGCGCTTTATTCCTTTCAGTCCCTCGGTGCATGCAGCACCCTCAGCCCCCTCAGCGCTTTACCCCCCTCAGCCCTTCAGCGCTTTATGCCTTGCAGTCAGCGCCTGCAGCGCTCTGAGCCCTTCAGTGCTTTCGGCCCCTTCAGTCCCTCAGCGCCTGCAGGGCTTTCAGCGTTTCGGCACTTCACCCCTCAGTCCCTCAGGCCTTCAGCGCCCTCAGCCGTTCAGCGCTTTCAGCCCCTTCAGTCCCTCAGCGCTTTATCCCCCGCAGTCCTTCAGTGTCTGCAGCACTCTCAGCGTTTCAGCGCTTTCAGCCCCCTCAGTCCCTCAGCATCTGCAGCACTTTCAGCGCTCTCAGTCCCTCAGCGTCTGCAGCACTCAACGTTTCATCACTTTCATCCCCTCAGTGCCTGCAGCACTCTGAGCCCTTCAGCCCTTTCAGCCCGCTCAGTCCCTCAGCCCTTCAGTGCCCTCAGTGCCTGCAGCGCTCTCAGCCCCCTCAGTCCCTCAGCGCTTTATCCCCCTCAGCCCTTCAGCGTTTTATCCCTTTCAGTCCCTCAGCACCTGCAGCGCCCTCAGCCCTTCAGCGCTTTCAGTCCCTTCAATCCCTCAGCACCTGCAGCACTTTCAGCGTTTCAGCACTTTCAGCCTCCTCAATCCCTCAGCGTCTGCACCACTCCCAGCATTTCAGCACTTTCCCCCCATCAGTCCCTCAGTGCTTTGTCCCCTCTCAGCCCTTCACCCCCGTGAGGCATTCAGCACCTTCGACTCTTCAGCGCCTGCAATGCTCTCAGTCCCCTCAGCCCTTCAGTGCTTTTACCCCCATTTGACCTTTATCCCGCTCTGTCCTTCAGCCCCTGAGCCCTTCAGCGCTTTTAGACTCTCAGTCCCTCACCACTCTCAGACTTTCAGCACCCTCAGGCCTTCAGCACCTTTGGTCCCTCAGCGCCCTCACTTTTCAACCCCTCAGCCCCCTTAGTCCTTCAGCATTTTTAGTCCCCTCAGTCCTTCAGCATTTTCAGTCCTCTCAGCCCCTCAATCCCTTCATTCCCTTGTTCCCCTCAATCCTTTCATCCACTCAGTCCTTTAATTCCCTTATTCCCCCTAACCCGCTCAGTCCCTTCATTCCCTTCTTCCTCTCATCCCCTCATTCCCTCACTCCCCTCAGCCCCTCATTCCCTTCATTTCCTTATTCCCGTATTCCCCTCAATCCCTTCATTCCCTTATTCCCCCTATCTCGCTCAGTCCCTTCATCCCCTTATTCCATTCATTTCCTCAGTCCTTCAACTCCCCCCAGTCCCTTCATTCCCCTCATTCCCTCAGTCCCCTCATTCCCCCTACCCTGCTCAGTGCCTTCATTCCCTAATTCCCGTCATTCCTTCATTCCTTTATTCCCTCAATCCCCTCCATTCCATCATTCCCTCATCCCCTTTATTCCCTCATTCCTTCATTCCTTTATTCCCTCATTTCTTTCATTCCCTCATTCTGTCATTCCCTCATCCTCTTCATTCCCTTCATTCCCCTCATTCCCTTATTCCCTCATCCCCTCCATTCCCTCATTCCATCATGCCCTCATTCCCTTCATTCCTTTATTCCCTCATTCCTTTCGTTCCATCATTCCGTCATTCCCTCATCGCCTTAATTCCCTTCCTAACCTCATCTCATTCATTTCCTTCATTCCCTCATCCTTCATTACTTTATTCCCTTCATTCCCTCATCCTCTTTATTCCCATTGTTCTCTCATCTCCTCCATTCCTTCATTCCATTCATTCCCTCATTCCCTCCATTCCCTCATTCCTTTATTCCCTCATTCCCTCCATTCCCTTCATTACCTCATCCCCTTATTCCCTTCATAACCTCACCCCCTTCATTTCCTTTATTCCCTCATCCCCTTCATTCCTCTATTTCCTTTATTCCCATGTTCTCTCATCTCCTTCATTCCCTCATTCCCTCCATTCCCTCCATTCCCTCATTCGATCAATCTGCCATCCCCTTATTCCCTTCATAACCTCACTCCCTTCATTCCCTTTATTCCCTCATCCCCCTATTCCTTTATTCCCTTTAATCCCTCATCTTTATTCCCTCATTCCCTTCATCCCCTTCATTCCCTCCATTCATCCATTCCCTCATCCCCTTCATTCCTTCATTCCCTCATTCCCTTCAATCCCTTCATTCCCTTCATAACCTCAACCCATTAATTTCCTTTGTTCCTTTTATTCCCTCATTCCCTTATTACCTTCTTCCCTCCCTTCCCTCATCCTCTTTATTCCCATTGTTCTCTCATCCCCTTCATTCCTTTATTCCCTTCATTCCCTCATCTCCTTCATTCCCTTTATTCCCTCATCCCTTTATTCCCTCCATTCCCTCATTCCCATTTATTGCCTCCATCTCCTCATTCCTTCATTCCCCTCATCCCCTCCATTCCCTCATCTCCTTCATCCCCTCAATCCCTTCATTCCCTCATCCCTTTCATTCCTTTATTCCCTCATTCTGTCATTCCCTCATTCCTTTCGTTCCATCATTCCGTCATTCTCTTCATTCCTTTATTCCCTTCATTCCCTCATCCTCTTTATTCTCATTGTTCTCTCATCCCCTTCATTCCCCTCATTCCTCCATTCCCTCATTCCCATTTATTGCCTCCATCTCCTCATTCCTTCATTCCCATATTCCCATCATCCCCTTCATTCCCTCATCTCCTTAATTTTCTCATTCCCTTCATTTCCCCCATTTCCTTCATTCCCTCAGCCCCTCGTTCCCTTGTTCCTTTATTCCCTTCATTCTCATTCCCTTCATTCCCTCATCCCATTAATTTCCTTCATCCCCTTTATTCCCTCATTCCTCCATTCCCTTCATTCCTTCATCCCCTTCATTCCCTCAATTCCCTTCATTCCCTCATTCCTTCATTCCCTTCATTCCCCTCATCCCCTTCATTCCCTTCCTGCCTTTATTCCCTTCATTCCCTCCATCCTCTCATCTCCTCCATCCCCTCATTCCCTTCATTCCCTCATCCCCTCCATTCTTTTATTCCCTTATTCTGTCATTCCCTCATTCCTTTCGTTCCATCATTCTGTCATTCTCTTCATTCCCTCATCCTCTTTATTCCCATTGTTCTCTCATCCCCTTCATTCCCCTCATTCCCTTCATTCCCCTCATTCCCTTCATTCCCTCATCTCCTTCATTCCTTTATTCCCTTTATTCCCTCATCCCTTTATTCCCTTCATTCCCTCATTCCTCCATTCCCTCATTCCTTTCATTCCCTCATTCCCATTTATTGCCTCCATCTCCTCATTCCTTCATTCCTTCATTCCCTCATTCCCTTCCTGCCTTTATTCCCTTTATTCCCTTCATTCCCTCCATTCCCTCACCTCCTTCATCCCCTCAATCCCTTCATTCCCTCATCCCTTTCATTCCTTTATTCCCTCATTCCTTTCGTTCCATCATTCCGTCATTCTCTTCATTCCTTTATTCCCTTCATTCCCTCATCCTCTTTATTCCCCTCATTCCCTCATTCTCCTTCATCCCTTTATTCCCTTCATTCCCTCATTCCCCTCATTCCCTTTATTCCCTCATTCCCGTAATTCCCCTCATCCCCTTTATTCCTTCATTCCCTCCATTCCCTCATCCCCTCATTCTCTTCATTCCCTTTATTCCCTCATCCCCTTCATTCCCTCATTCATTTCATTCCCTCATCCCCCTAATTCTCTTCATTCCCTCATTCTCTTCATTCTTTTATTCCCTTTATTCCCTCATTCCCTTAATTCCCCTTATCCCCTTCATTCCCTCATTCCTTTCATGCCTTTATTCCCTCATCCCCTCATTCATTCCCTTTATTCCCTCATTCCTCCATTCCCTTCATTCCCTCATTCCCTTCATTCCCCCTCATCCCCTTCATTCCCTTCCTGCCTTTATTCCCTTTATTCACTTTATTCCCTTCATTCCCTCATTCCTATTTATTGCCTCCATCTCCTCATTCCTTCATTCCCTCATTCCCTCCATTCTCTCATTCCCTCCATTCCCTTCATTCCCTCATTCCTTCATTCCCTCATTCCCTTCATTCTCTCATTCTTTCCATTCCCTTCATAACCTCATCCCATAAATTTCCTTTGTTCCTTTTATTCCCTCATTCCCTTATTACTTTCTTCCCTCCCTTCCCTCATCCTCTTTATTCCCATTGTTCTCTCATCTCCTTCATTCCCTTATCCCCTTCATTCCTTCATTCCCTCCATCCCCTCCATTCCCTCATCCCCTCATTTCCTTCATCCCCCCATTCCCTTCATTCTCTCACCTCCTTCATTCCCTCATCCCCTTCATCCCCTCCTTAATTTTCTCATTCCCTTCATTTCCCCCATTCCCTTCATTCCCTCATCCCATCATTCCCCTCATCCCCTTCATTCCCTTTACTCCTTCATTCCCTTCATTCCCTCATCCCCTCCATCCCCTCCATTTTTTCATTCCCTTCATTCCCTCATTCCCTTTTTCCTTTATTCCCTCATTTTTATTCCCTCATTCCCTTCATCCCCTTCATTCCCTCCATTCATCCATTCCCTCATTCCCTTCATTCCCTTTATTCCCTTCATTCCTTCATTCCCTCATTCCCTTCATAACCTCATCCCATTAATTTCCTTCATTCCTTTATTGCCTCATCCCCTCCATTCCCTCATTCATTCCCTTCATTCCCTTTATTCCCTCATCCCCTCTATTCCTTCATTCCCTTCATTCCCTCCGTTTAAAATCCAGGAAAAAAAACGCTCCCAATTTTTCCTTTGGCCGTTCCCAGCGCTGGAAGCGAAGCTGCAGGTGAGTTCTGTTCTGTCCCATCCATAAAAAAAATCAGAAATTAAATAAATCATTGGAATTTAATTAAATTAATAAAATAATTCTATTGAATTAAAATGAAATCAATTATTGCACCGACTATCCCAAAAGAAAAAAATCCTGGAATGGTTTGGGTGGGAAGGGACCTTAAATCCCATCCCATTACAACCCCAACAATTCCCAAAATCGTGGAATGTTCCAAGTTTTCCTTGGAAATTCCATGGAAGCCACTGGGAATTCCAGGGAATTCCTCCCTCTCAGGGAAAAAAAAAAATTCCCATCTAAATTCCACCAAAATCCAGGAAAATTCCATCAAAATGCAGGAAAATCCCATCAAAATGCAGGAAAATCCTATCAAAATCCAGGAAATACCACCTAAATCTGGGAAAATCCAATCAAAATCCAGGAAAATCCAATCAAAATCCAGGAAAATCCATCAAAATCCCGGAAAATCCAACCTAAATTTAGGAAAATCGAATCAAAATCCAGGAAAATCCCACCAAAAATCCAGGAAAATCCCACCAAAATCCGGGAAAATCCAACCAAAAATTCGGGAAAATCCAATCCAAATCCTGGAAAATTCCACCAAAATCTGGGAAAATCCAATCGAATTCAGGAAAATCCAATCAAAATGCAGGAAAATCCAACCTAAATTTAGGAAAATCCCATCAAAATCCAGGAAAATCCCACCTAAATCCAGGAAAATCCTTCAAAATCCAGGAAAATCCAATCAAAATCCTGGAAAATCCAATAAAAATCCTGGAAAATCCAATCAAAATCCTGGAAAGTCCAATCAAAATCAGGAAAATCCAATCAAAATCCAGGAAAATCCAATAAAAATCCAGGAAAAATTCAGGAAAATCCAATCAAAATCCTGGAAAATCCAATCAAATTCAGGAAAATCCCACCTAAATTGCCCCAAATCCCAGCAAAATCCAGGAAAATCCAATCAAAATCCAGGAAAATCCAGGAAAATCCAATCCAAATCCTGGAAAATCCAATCAAAATCCGGGAAAATCCAATCCAAATCATGGAAAATCCCATCAAAATCCAGGAAAATCCAATCAAAATCCAGGAAAATCCCACCTAAACCCAGGAAAATCCTTCAAAATTCAGGAAAATCCAGTCAAAATCCTGGAAAATCCAATCAAAATCCTGGAAAATCCCAACTAATCGTTCCCCTTTTGGTTTTTTTTTTGGGGCTTTTTTTTTTTTTTTTTTTTTTTTTTTTTTTTTTTTTTTTTTTTTTTTTTTTTTTTTTTTTTTTTTTTTTTTTTTTTTTTTTTTTTAATTTTGGCCTCTTTCCCCTATTTCCCCCTTTTTTTCCCCTCCTTTTCACCTTTTCCTCATTTTTTTTCCTTCCCCCCATTTTCTGTTTTTCCCTTTTTTTTTTGGAAATGGGAATTTGATAGAATTTGATGGAAAATTGTTGGGAATTTGATGGAAAAATTGATGGGAATTTAATGGAAATTCAATGGGATTTGATGGAAATTGAATGGAAATTTAATGGAATTCGATGGAAATTTGAACTTGATGGAAATTAAATGAAAATTGATGGGAATTTGAAGGAATTTGATAGGAATTTAATGGAATTTTAATGGAATTTGATGGGAATTTCATGGGATTTGAAGAAATTTGACAAAAATTCAATGGAATTTGAGAGCATTGTTCAGAAATTTAATGGAATTTGATGGGAAATTGAAATTTTGATGGAAATTTCACTGAATTTTGATGAAATTTGTTGGAATTTGAAGGAATTTTGATGGAATTTGATGGAAATTTCATGGAATTTGAAGGAATTTTTATGGAATTTGATGGAAATTTAATGGAATTACATCAAAGTTTGATGGGAATTTGATGGAATCTGAAAGAATTTGAGGGAATTTGATGGGACTGGAATGAAATTGGATGGAAATTTGATGCAATTTGATGGGAATTTGATGGAATTGTAATGGAATTTGATGGGAATTGATGGAAATTTAATGGAAATTTGATGGAAATTTGATAGGAATTGATGGAATTTGATGGGAATGTAAAGAAATTTTGATAAAATTTCATGGAAATTTAATGGAATTTCATCAAAGTTTGATGAGGATTCGATGGAAATTCGATGGGATTGGATGGAAATTTAATGGAATTTGATGGAGATTTAAGGGAATTTGATGGGAATTGAATTAAATTGGATGGAAATTTAATGCAATTTGATGGGAATTTGATGGAATTGTAATGGAATTTGATGGGAATTTAATGTAATTTAAGGGAAATCTGATAAAATTTGATGGGAATTGATGGAAATTGGATGAAATTTGAGGGAATTTGATCGGAATGTAAAGAAATTTTGATGAAATTTCATAGAAATTTAATGGAATTTCATCGAAGTTTGATGGGAATTTGATAGAATTTGATGGAGATTTGATGGGAATTTGAAGGAATTTGAGGGAATTTGATGGGAATTGAATGAAATTGGATGGAAATTTGATGGGAATTTGATGGAATTGTAATGGAATTTGATGGGAATTGACAGAAATTTAATGGACTTTTATTGAAATTTAATGGAATTTAACAGAAATTTGATAAAATTTGAGGGGAATTGATGGAAATTTAATAGAATTTCATGGAAATTGAATGTAATTTAATGGAAATTTGATAAAATTTGATGGGAATTGATGGAAATGTAATAGAAATTGATGGGAATTTAATAGGCATTTAATAGGAATTTAATAAAATTTGATGGTAATTTAATGGAATTTTGATTAAATTTGATGGGAATTGATGGAAATTCAATGGGATTTGATGGAAATTTAAGGGAAATTTGACAAAATTTGATGGGAATTGATGGAAATATAATGGAAATTTGATGGAAATTTGACAGAATTTTATGGGACTTTAACGGAATTTGATAGAAAAACTGATGGAAATTTGACAGTGATTAATGGGAATTTAATGGAATTTAATAGAATTTGATAGAAAATTTGAAGGAATTTTGACAGAATTTAATGGAATTTTAATGAAATTTGATGTTAATTTAATGGAATTTGATTTTTTTTTTGGATGTGGGATATTTTCCCTCCCATCTCTCCGTGATTCCGTTGCTTTTCCGGGATTGGGATTTTCTG
>NW_026624804.1:11926-14019 GCF_030028575.1 Malurus melanocephalus | reverse complement strand
TTCCCATTTTTCAGGAAATTTTTCCCATTTTTGGGGGGTTATTCCCATTTTGGCCTGGATCCCGAAATTCCTTGGCAGGGAGGAGTCGGGGTGGGGATGGATCCGATCTGGGGCTGGGAGAGCCGGGAATGGAGGGAATTCCCTGGGAAAGGGGGGATTTATTGGGATCTGGGGAAGGAATTCCCAGGGAATGAATGTCCCGGGATGGATTTGGGATCGCGGGAATTGTCGGGGCCGCAATGGGATGATCCTTTAGGTCCCAAACCATTTCCCAATCGCCGAACTCCACGGTCCATCCCGGCCCGGGGTGAGGCAGCACTGGGGCCGGGGCTCAGGGCACGGCGATGCCACCGACGGAGGGACCCGGGCACGGAACCGCTGAGCCCGGACCTGAGCCCCGGAGCCCCTTAGCCCATGGAGCCCCTCAGCCCATGGAGCCCCTCAGCCCATGGAGCCCCTCAGCTCACAGAGCCCCTCAGTCCATGGAGCCCCCCAGTCCCGGAGCCCCTCAGCCTCAGAGCCTCTCAACCCATGGAGCCCCTCAAACTCGGCTGGAGCCCCTCAGTCCATGGAGCCCCTCAGCTCATGGAGCTCCTTGGCCCAGCGGGAACCCCTCAACCCGGACCTGACCCCCTCAGCTCACGGAACCCCTCAGCCCATGGAGCCCCTCAGCCCTGGCCGGAGCCCCTAAGCCTCCAAGCCCCTCAGCCCGGGCTGGAGGACCTCATCCCATGGAGCTCCTCAGCCCATGGAGCCCCTCAGCCCATGGAGCCCCTCAGTCCATAGAGCCCCTCAGCCCGGGCAGGAGTCCCCCAGTTCATGGAGCCCCTCAGCCCATGGAGCCCCTCAGCTCACGGAGCCCCTCAGCCTCGGAGGCCCTCAGTCCATGGAGCCCCTCAGTCCCGGAGCCCCTCAGCCTCGGAGCCCCTCAGTCCCAGAGCCCCTCAGCCCGGGCAGGAGTCCCTCAGCCCATGGAGCCCCTCAGCCTGGCCGGAACCCCTCAGTCCATGGAGCCCCTCAGCCCATGAAGCCCCTCAGCTCACGGAGCCCCTCAGTCCTGGAGCTCCTCAGTCCATGGAGCCCCTCAGCTCACAGAGCCCCTCAGTCCATGGAGCCCCCCAGTCCCGGAGCCCCTCAGCTCACGGAGCCCCTCAGCCCATGGAGCCCCTCAGCTCACGGAGCTCCTCAGCCTATGGAGCCCCTCAGCCCCGGAGCCCTTTCACCCTGACCGGAGCCCCTCAGACCCGGCCGTCTTCAGCCCTGGACCCCATCAGCCCGGGCGGGACGTCTCCAGTGTCGGAGCCCCTCAGCCCATGGAGGCCCTCAGCCTCGGAGCCCGTCAGCCCGGCCGCAAGCCCCGCAGCCCACGCCGGAGCCCCCAGCCTCCAACATGGCACCGCCTCCTTCCCCGTCCCGGCAGCGGGGTGCCGGGGCCAGAGCACGGCCGTGCCGTCGGCAGGGACCCCTGGGCCCGGCGCGGCGGGAGCCCCTCAGCCCCGGCCTCCCTCAGCTGCGGCCGGAGGCCCTCAGCTCCGCTTCCCCCTCTCTCAGCCGCGGCCGGAGCCCCTCAGCCCCGGTTCCCCCTCTCTCAGCCGCGGCCGGAGCCCCTCAGCCCCGATCCCTCCTCTCTCAGCCGCGGCCGGAGCTCCTCAGCCCCGATCCCTCCTCTCTCAGCCGCGGCCGGAGCTCCTCAGCCCCGGTTCCCTATCTCACAGCCCCGATTCCTCCTCTGTCAGCCGCGGCCGGAGCCCCTCGGCCTCGGTTCCCCCTCTCTCAGCCCCGGTGTCTCCTCTCTCATCCGCAACCGCCCTCAGTTCCAACATGGCGGCGGCGCCTCCTCCCCTTCCCCTTTCCCCTTCCCCGTCCCGGAGCAGCGGCGGAGCCGCCCCGGTCCCGCGGCTCGGCGGGGGGAAGATGGCGGCGGCGCTCGGCGGCGGCTGAGGGCGAGCGAGGAGGCGGAGGAGGAGCGGCAGGAAGGGGAGGAGGAGCAGCGGCAGCGGCGCCCGCGCCGGGGCTCCGCCGCCACCGCCCCCCTCGTCCTCCGTGCCCGGCTCCGCCCCGTCCCGCCGGGAGGGAGGATCGCGGCGAGCAGA
>NW_026624804.1:4198-9830 GCF_030028575.1 Malurus melanocephalus | reverse complement strand
CATTCCCCATTCCCATCCCATTCCCCATTCCCATCCCATTCCCCATTCCCATCCCATTCCCCATTCCCATTCCCATCCCAATCCCATTCCCATTCCCATTCCCATCCCCATTCCCATTTCCCTTCCCCATTCCCATCCCATTCCCTTCCCCATTCCCATCTGGAATATGGAAGGAAATATGGGATATTTATGGAATTTTGTGGAATATTTATGGAACATTATGGAATATTACAGGGTATTTATGGAATATTATGGAATATTATGGGATATTTATGGGATATTATGGAATATTGTGGAATATTAGGGAGCTTTTTCCATGGGGACATTTGGGGTGTCCCCAAAACCACTTTTCCCTCATTCCCATTCCCATCCCCAACTGGAATATACATGGGAATACAGAATTTTATGGAATATTTTTGGGATACTTATGGAATATTTATGGAGTGTTTATGGGATATTTATGGGATTTTATGGAATATTTGGGAATATTTATGGGATTTTATGGGAAACGACAGCATTGTTTCCATGGGGACATTTGGGGTGTCCCCAAAACCACTTTTTCCCCATTCCCATTTCCAGCAGGAATATGGAAGGAAATGTGGAATTTTATGGAATATTTATGGGATATTTATGGAATATTTATGGAATATTAGGGAATTTTTATGGGATTTTATGGAAAACGATGGCATTTTTTCCATGGATACATTCGGGGTTCTCCCCAGAAACCACTTTGCCCCATTCCCATTTCTATCCCCATTTCCATCCCTTTCCCGGAAATACAGAATATTTATGGAATTTTATGCAATATTAATGGAATATTTATGGAATATTTATGGAAAATTTGAGAATTTTTATGGGAAGCAACAGCGCTTTTTCCATGGGGACATTTGGGGTGTCCCCAAAACCACTTTTCCCCCATTCCTGTCCCCTGTCCCATCTGGAATATGGAAGGAAATAGGGAATTTTATGGAATTTTTATGGAGTATTTGTGGTATATTTATAGGATATTTATGAGGTATTTATAGAGTATTTGTAGAATATTTGGGAATTTTTATGGGATTTTATGAAAAACAATGGCGCTTTTTCCGTGGGGAGATTTGGGGTGTCCCCAAAACCACTTTTCCCCCATTCCCGTCCCCTTTCCCATCTGGAATATGGAAGGAAATATGGAATATTATGGAATATTTATAGAATATTTATAGGATATTTATGGGATATTTGGGAATTTTTATGGGATTTTATGTGAAACAAAGGCGCTTTTTCCATGGGGACATTTGGGGTGTCCCCAAAACCACTTTTCCCCAATTCCCATTTCTGTCCCCATTTCCATCCCTTTCCCAGCTAGAATATGGAAGGAAATACAGAATATTATGGAATTTTTATGGAATATTTATGGAGTGTTTATGGGATATTTATGGGATATTTATGGATTATTTGGGAATTTTTATGGGATTTTATGGGAAACGACAGCATTGTTTCCATGGGGACATTTGGGGTGTCCCCAACCACTTTTTCCCCATTCCCATTCCCAGCAGAATATGGAAGGAAATATGGAATTTTATGGAATATTTATGGGATATTCATGGAATATTTATGGGATATTTATGGAAAATTTGGGAATTATTATGGGATTTTATGGGAAATGACAGCATTGTTTCCATGGAGACATTTGGGATGTCCCCAAAACCACTTTGCCTGTCCCCATTCCCATTCCCAGCAGGAATATGGAAGGAAACAGGGAATATTTATGGAATTTTATGGAATATTTATGGAATATTTATGGAAAATTTGGGAATTTTTATGGAATTTAATGGAAAATTATGGCAATTTTCCGTGGGGACATTTGAGGTGTCCCCAAAACCACTTTCCCCCCATTCCCAGCAGGAATATGGAAGGAAATATGGAATATTTATGGGTTATTCATGGAATATTTCTGGAATATTTGGGAATTTTTATGGGATTTTATGGAAAACAATGGCGCTTTTTCCGTGGGGACATTTGGGGTGTCCCCAAAACCACTTTTCCCCCATTCCCATTCCCATCCCAATTCCCAACTGGAATATGGAATGAAATATGGAATTTTGTGGGATATTTATGGAATATTTATGGAATTTTATGGGATATTTATGGAATGTTTATGGAATATTTGGGAATTTTTATGGGATTTTATGAAAAATGACGGCATTTTTTCCATGGGGACATTTGGGGTGTCCCCAAAACCACTTTTCCCCATTCACATTCCCAGCTGGAATATGGAAGGAAATATGGAATTTTATGGAATATTTATGGGATATTTATGGAATATTTATGGAATATTAGGGAATTTTTATGGGATTTTATGGAAAATGGTGGCATTTTTTCCATGAATACATTCGGGGTTCTCCCCAAAAACCACTTTGCCCCATTCCCATTTCTATCCCCATTTCCATCCCTTTCCCGGAAATACGGAATATTTATGGAATTTTATGCAATATTTATGGAATATTTATGGAATATTAGGGATTTTTTATGGGATTTTATGGGAAACAACAGCGCTTTTTCCATGGGGACATTTGGGGTGTTCCCAAAACCACTTTCCCCTCATTCCCATCCCAATTCCCATCTGGAATATGGAAGGAAATACAGAATATTATGGAATTTTTATGGAATATTTATGGAATATTTATGGAAAATTTGGGAATACTTATGGGATTTTATGGGAAATTAAGACATTTTTTCTGTGGGGACATTTGGGGTGTCCCCAAAACCACTTTTCCCCCATTCCCATCCCAATTCCCAACTGGAATATGGAATGAAATATGGAATTTTGTGGGATATTTATGGAATATTTATGGACTTTTATGGGATATTTATGGAATGTTTATGGAAAATTTGGGAATTTTATGGGATTTTATGGGAAACGGCAGCGCTTTTTCCATGGCGACATTTGAGGTGTCCCCAAAACCATTTTCCCTGTCCCCATTCCCATTCCCATTCCCAGCTGGAATACAGAACATTTATGGAATATTGTGGAATATTTATGGAATTTTATGGAATTCCCAAAAATCCTATGTGGGATCAATCAGAATTCCTGCAATTCCCAAAAATCCCAATTGGGATTCCCTGAATTCCCTAAAATCCCAATTGGGATTCCCAGAATTCCCAAAAATCCCAAGTGGGATCGATCAGAATTCCCAAAATTCCCGAAAATCCCCCACGGGATTGAGCAGAATCCCCGGAATTCCCAAAAATCCTGAGTGGGATCCCTGGAATTCCCAAAAATCCCACACGGAATCCCCAGAATTCCCAAAAATCCTTTTTATCTGGGATTTTCCCATGATTTTTCCAGGATTTTTTGTGTTTTTTCCCAGATTTTCTGGGATTTTTCCGGGATTTTCCCAGGATTTTTCTGGAATTGTGCCAGGATTTTTTTAGGATTTTTCCAGGATTTTCCAGGGATTTCTCTGGGATTTTTCCAGGGATTTTTCCAGGGATTTTTCCAGGGATTTTTCCAGGGTTTTTCCAGGGTTTTTCCAGGATTTTCCTGCGATTTTTCCCAGATCTTCCCAGGATATTCCCAGGATTTTTCCGGGAATTTCCCAGGATTTTCCCAGGACTTTTCTATGATTTTTCCCAGGATTTTCCCAGACTTTTCCCAGGATTTTCCTCAGATATTTCCAGGATTTTTCCCAGATTTTCCCAGGATTTTTCCCTGATTTTTTCCCTGATTTTTCTGGGATTTTTCCAGGATTTTCCCGTGATTTTTCCAGGATTTTTCCCTGATTTTCCCCAGATTTTCCCAGGATTTTTCCCGTATTTTTTCCAGAATTTTTTCCTGATTTTTTCCTGGATTTTGCCTGGATTTTTCCAGGAATTTTCTGGGATTTTTCCCCAATTTTCCCAGATTTTTCCCAGGATTTTCCCAGGATTCTGCCAGTATTTTCCTGGGATTTTCCCAGGACTTTTTCCTGATTTTTCCGTGGTTTTTCCCGGGATTTTCCCAGGAATTTCTTTGATTTTTCCCAGATATTCCCAGGAATTTCCCGGGTTTTTTTTCCAGAATTTTTCCCTGATTTTTCCCGCATTTTTCCCGGATTTTACTGGCATTTTCCCCGGAATTCTCTTCATTCTCTTCATGGTTCATTTGTGGAGATTTTGGGATTTTTATGGATATTTCAGGACTTTCATGGATATTTTGGGATCTTTGTGGTTTTTTCAGGATTTTTGTGGGGTTTTCGGGATTTTTACAGATATTTTGGAATCTGTGTGGACTTTCTGGGATCTTTATGGATATTTTGTGATTTTTTTGTGAATATTTTGGGTTTCTGTGGATATTTCGGGATCTTTACGGATTCTTCAAGATCTTTGTGGGCTTTTTGGGATCTCTGTGAATATTTCAGGAACTTTGTGGAATTTTGGGATAATTGAGGATATTCTGTGGGAATTTTTTAGGATTTTTGTAGATATTTTGAGATCTTTGTGGATTATTCGGGATCTTCGTGGGTTTTTTGGGATCTTTGTGGATTTTTGTGGATTTTTGTGGATTTTTTGGGATTTCTGTGGATTTTTTTTGATTTTTGTGATATTTCAGGATCTCTTTGGGGTTTTTTTTTGTTATTTGTGGGATTTTTTTTGTAATTTTGTGGATATTTTGGGGTTTTTATGGATATTTTGGGATTTTTTGTGGATGTTTTGGGATCTTTGTGGAATTTTCAGGATCTTTATGAATATTTTGGGATTTCTGTGGAGTTTTCAGGATCTTTGCGAGTTTTTTGGGATCTTTGTGAAAAAAATTGGGATCAGAAGCCCAGAAAAATTGGGATAAAACCCCAAAATCCCAACATGCCCCAAAAATCCCCAAATCCCCGAAATCCCAAAAGTCCCCAAAATCTCCAAAACCCCCAAATGCCCAAAACCCCAAAATTGCAAAACCCCAAATCCCAAAAATCTGAGAAATCCCAAAACCTCAAAAATCCCCAAAATCCTCAAAATCCCAAAATCCCAGAATTCCCAAAATCCTCAAATCCCAAAAATCCAAAATCCTTAAATCCCAAAAAATCCCAAAAATCTCAGTACCCCAAAATGCCAAAATTCCCAAAATCCCGAAAACCCCGAAACCCCGAAATGCCCAAATCCAAAAAATCCCAGAAATCTCAAATCCTCAAAATCGCAAAAATCCCCCCAAACCCCAAAATCCAAAAAATCTGAAAATCCCCAAACCCCCAAAATTCCAAAATCTCAAAAATCCCAAAATTCTCAAATCCCCAAAATTCTAAAAATACAGAAAAATCTTCAAAATTCTCAGAATCCCAAAATTAAAAAAAAAAATCCCCAAACCACAAAAATCCCCCAAAACCTCAGAAATCCCAAAAGTCCCCAAAATCTCCAAAATCCCAAAATTCCCAAAAATCCCAAAATTCCCAAAATCCCCCAAAATCCAAAATACCCAAAATTCCCAAAAAACCCATAATCCCCCAAATTCCCAAAAATTCCTCAAAAATCTCAAAATCCCCCAAACCCAAAAAATCCCAAAATCGCAAAAATCCCCAAAATTTCAAAATCCAAAAATCCCCAAAAAATCCCAAAATCGCAAAAATCCCAAAAATTTCAAAATCCAAAAATCCCCCAAATCCCCAAGTTCCTAAAATCCTCA
>NW_026624804.1:0-2868 GCF_030028575.1 Malurus melanocephalus | reverse complement strand
TCCCAAAAATCCCAAAATTCCCCAAAATCCCCAAAACCCCAAATCCCAAAACCTCAAAATTCCCAAAACCCCAAATCTCAAAATCCCCAAAAATCCCCAAATCCCAAAATTTGAAAAATCCCAAAACCCCAAAAACCCCAAAATCCCAAAAATCCAAAAATCCTCAAATCCCAAAAATCTCAAAATCCCCCAAAATCTGCCAAAATCCCAAAACCTCAGAATCCCCAAAACCCAAAATCTCAAAATCCCCAAATCCCCAAAAATCCCAAAAATTCCAAAATCTGAAAATCCTAAAAATCCCCAAATCCCCAAATCCCCAAAAATCCCCAAATCCCCAAATCCCAAAAATTCCTCAAAAATCCCCAAAAATTCCCCAAAATCCCCAAAATCGCCCAAACAGACCCCGGATAATCCCAAATTTTCCCCGCAGGATTTGGGGTCGGCGCTGCCCCCGTGGATCCGATCCCATGGAATTCCCAAAGTTTTAGGATTTTCTGGAGAAAATTCCTGAAAATTCCTGAAAATTCCCGATGTTCCCGTGAGCAAAACTGAGGTGAGTGATTTGGGGATTTTTGGGGGATTTTTTTTTTTAAATTTTTTTATTTTTGGGGAATTTGAGATTTTTGGGATTTTTTGGGAATTTTTGGGTTTTGGGAATTTGGGGATTTTGGAATTTTCGGGGATTTGGGGAATTTGAGATTTTTGGGAATTTTTGGGATTTTTTTTTTAATTTGTGGATTTTGGGGACTTTGGGGGATTTTGGGATTTTTGGGAATTTTTGGATTTTGTGAATTTTGGAGATTTGGGGATTTTGAGATTTTTGGGAATTTTTGATTTGGGGATTTTGGGACTTTTGGGATTTTGGGAATTTTTTGTTTTTTGGGAATTATTTTGGGATCTTGGGAATTACGGATTTTGGGGATTTGGGGATTTTTGGGAATTTGGGGATTTTTGGAATTTGATATTTTTGGGGATTTGGGAATTGTGGGAATTTTTGAATTTGGGGGATTTGGGGGAATTTAGGGAATTGTGGGAATTTAGGGAATTTTGAGAACTTGAAAATTTTTGGAATTTGGAATTTTAGGAATTTTTGAATTGGGGAATTGGGGAATTTGGGGAATTTTTTAATTTTGGGAATTGAGGAATTTGGGAATTTTTGACTTTTTGGAATTTGGGAATTTGGAGAATTTGAAGAAGTGTTGGAATTTTTGGGAATTGTGGACATTTTTGGATTTAGGGAATTTTTGGGAATCTTGGGAATTTAGGTAATTTGGAGGAATTTTAGGAATTTTTGAATTTTGGGAATTTGGGGAATTAGAATTTTGAGATTTTTTGGAATTCGGAATTTTAGGAACTTTTGAATTTTGGGAATTTCGGAATTTCGGAATTTTTGAATTGGGGAATTTGAGAAATTTTGGGTATTTTTGAATTTGGGAATTTAGGAATTATGAGAATTTTTGGGAATTGTGGGAATTTGGGAATTTTTTAATTTGGAGCATTTTGGGAATTGTGGGAATTTTTGAATTGGAGAATTATTTTGGGGATTGTGGGAATGTTTGAATTTTGGGAATTGCAGGAGCTGCGCTGGAATTTCCCACCATGAGCGGCCTCGGGGACGGCTCCACCGAAACCCCGAACCCCGAACCCCGAAAACGAAAAGGATCGGCGTGTGACCCTGTAAATAGGTACAGGATCCTAAACCTGAGCCTAAACCTGAGCCTAAACCTGATCCTAAACCTGATCCTAAACCTGATCCTGATCCTAAACTGATCCCAAACCCCAAACCCCGAAAACATCGGCGTGTGACCCCATAAACAGGTACAGGAACTGANGGAATTTTGGGATTTTTAGAATTTGGGATTTGGGGGGATTTTGGGATTTTTTGATTTTCTGAATTTTGGGGATTTGGGGAGTTTAAGATTTTTGGGAATTTTTTGATTTGGGGATTTTGGGGATTTTTGGGATTTTTGGGGATTTGGGGATTTTGTGAATTTTGGGGATTTTGGGATTTTGGGGCATTTGGGATTTTTTGGCATTTTCACACTTTGGGAATTTTGGGGTTTTTTTGGATTTTTGGAATTTCAGATTTTTAGGATTTTGGGGATTTTGGGATTTTTTGGATTTTGGGAATTTGGGGTTTTGGGGATTTTTTTGAATTTGAGATTTTTGGGATTTTTTTTGGTTTTGGGGATTTTGGGAATTTTTTTATTTTTGGGAATCATTTTGGGATCTTGGGAATTATGGATTTTGGGATTTGGGGAATTTTGGAATTTGAGATTTTTGGGATTTTTGGGAATTTGGCGATTTGGGAATTTAGGAAATTTTGGGAACTGTGGGAATTTTTGAATTTGGGGGATTTGGGGAGTTTAGGGAATTTTGAGAACTTGAAAATTTTTGGAATTTGGAATTTTAGGAATTTTTGAATTGGGGAATTGGGAAATTTTTATTTTTGGGAATTATGTGGGGAATTTGGGAATTTGGGGTATTTTTCAATTGGGAATTTTTTGAATTTTGGGAATTTTGGGAATTTTTGCATTTTGGGAAATAATTTTTAGAACTTTTGAATTGGGGAGTTTGGGAAATTTTAGGTATTTTTGAATTTGGGAATTCAGGAATTTTTGGGAATTGTGGGAATGGGGGAATTTTTTAATTTTGAGCATTTTGGGAATTGTGGGAATGTTTGAATTTTGGGAATTTTGGGAATTGCAGGAGCTGCGCTGGAATTTCCCACCATGAGCGGCCTCGGGGACGGCGCCACCGAAAACCCGAACCCCGAACCCCGAAAACGGAAAGGATCGGCGTGTGACCCTATAAACAGGTACAGGATCCTAAACTGAGCCTAAACCTGAGCCTAAACCTGATCCTAAA
>NW_026624803.1:23169-27038 GCF_030028575.1 Malurus melanocephalus | reverse complement strand
TATTTTTTCAGTGTTTTCCCCCAGTATTTTTTTCTGATTATTTTATCCCAGTATTTTTTTTCAGATTTTTTTCCCAGTTTTTTTAAGTTCTTTTTCCCCTCAGATTTTTTTCCATTATTTTCCTAGTATTTTTTCCATTATTTTTTTCAATATTTTTCCCCCAGTATTTTTTCTTTTTGTTTTCAGTATTTTTCCCCCGTATTTTTTTCAGTATTTTTTCCATTTTTTCTCCAGTATTTTTGCCCTTATTTTTTCAATATTTTTCTGAGCATTTTTTTTTCACAGTATTTTTCCAGTATTTTTTCCCCAGTATTTTTTCTGATTATTTTATCCCAGTATTTTTTTCAATATTTTTTCATAGCATTTTTCCATTTTCCCCCAGTATTTTTGCCAGTATTTTTCCCAGTATTTTTTCCATTATATTTTTCAGTATTTTTTCACAGTATTTTTTCCATTATTTTTTCAATTTTTTTTCCCAGTATTTTTTCTATTATTTTTACAGGGTTTTTTTTCCCAGTATTTTTCCATTATTTTTTCAGTCTTTTTCCCATCATTTTTTCTTAGCATTTTTATTTCTAGTATTTTTCCAGTATTTTTCCCCAGCATCTTTTCCAGTATTTTCCCCTCTTTTTCAGTATTTTTCCCAATATTCTTTCATTTTTTTCAGCATTTTCCCCCAGTATTTCTTCCTCTTTTTCAGTATTTTTCCCAGTATTCTTTCATTTTTTTTCAGCATTTTCCCCCAGTATTTTTCCCAGCACTTTGTTGCTCTCTGAGCCCTGTGCCCAGAATTTTCCATGGATTTTATTCCCCATTAATGGCACTGACGCTGTAGCTGCCCAGGATGAATCGGGATGGGGGGAAAATTGTCAGAAAATGTAAAAATATCAAATCAGCATCCCAAAACCAATGAAATAGGAGGATTTCAAGTGAGCTGGGATTGTGGGATGGGATCCTTCCCTGGACTGGGACACACGAAATCAATGGCCGGGGATAATTCCCGCATCCCATGGGAATAAAATCCCCTGTTCCCATCCTGAGATGAGGCTGGGGGATGAGGCAGGTGGGAAATGTGGGATTTCTGGGGGCTCTGAGATCCCCAGGGAACAGGAAATCCCAGGATGAGGGGGACCAGAGGTGGGAAATCCTGGGATGAGGGGGATCGGGAATGGGAAATCCACGGATGTGGGAGATGAGGAGTGGGAAATCCTGGGATAAGGGGGAAATGCCGGGATAAGGGATAGGAGGAATGGGAAATCTTGGGATGAGGGGATCAGGAGTGGGAAATCCTGGGATAAGGGACACCAGGAATGGGAAATCCTGGGATAAGGGACACCAGGAATGGGAAATCCCGATATGAGGGACTCCAGGAGTGGGAAATCCCGAGATGAGGGACTCCAGGAGTGGGAAATCCTGGGATAAGGGGCAATTCCAGGGATGAGGGGCTCCAGGAGCAGGAAATCCCAGGCAGAGGGATACCAGGAATGGGAAATCTTAGGTTGAGGGACACCAGGAATACAAAATCCTGGGATGAGAGGGATCAGGAGTGGGAAATCCTGGACTTAGGAGTTCCAGGAATGAGAAATCCCAGGATAAGAGACCCCAGGAATGGGAAATCCAGGGATGAGGAGGATCCAGAGCAGGAAATCCTGGGATGAGAGGCAAATCCTGGGCTAAGGGGCAAATCCTGGGCTAAGGGGCTCCAGAAGCGCAAAATTCCAGGATAAGGGATACCAAGAGTGGGAAATTCTGGGATGAGGGGGATCAGGAGCAGGAAATCCAGGGATGAGGGACAATTCCAAGGATGAGTGACACCAGGAATGGGAAATCCTGGGCTAAGGGGCTCCAGAAGCGCAAAATTCCAGGATAAGGGATACCAAGAGTGGGAAATTCTGGGATGAGGGGGATCAGGAGCGGGAAATCCAGGGATGAGGGGCAATTTGAGGGATGAGGGACACCAGGAATGGGAAATCCTGGGATGAGGGGCTCCAGGAGCAGGAAATGCCAGGATGGGGCTGGGAGTTCTCACCTCGTACAAGTAGTCGAAGAGCTCGAGCACGGTGAGGATGCTGGCCCCGATGAACAGCCCCATCTGGCCCCCGATGTCACCTGTGGGATGGAGACAGCACTGTCAGTGTTCCCATCCCAAAAAAAAAACCTGGGAAAAATCCACCCCCTCTACCCCAGAATGGCGGCATTGCCAACGGCATCGGCTCCATCCCGGGAATGGGGTTGGGATCCTGGGAATGGGGTTGGCGTCCCGGGAATGGGGTTGGGAATGGGGTTAGCATCCTGGGAATGGGGTTGGGATCCTGGGAATGGGGTTGGTGTCCCAGGAATGGGGCTGGGAACAGGGTTAGCATCCCGGGAATGGGGTTGGGATCCTGGGAATGGGGTTGGCATCCCAGGAATGGGGCTGGGAACGGGGTTAGCATCCTGGGAATGGGGTCAGGAATGGGATCGGCATCCCAGGGAATGGTGTCAGGATCCTGGGAATAGGGTCCGGATCCTGGGAATGGGGTTGGCCCCAAAACGGTTTTCCTGCTAATGAGTGCTCCAGGTTGGCATTCCTGGAATTCCTGATTCCCAGATTGGGGAAGGACTGGGAAGAATCAATGCCCCTGGAGCCAGGGAAAAACCCCAACCAGGCAAAAAGAGGGAAGGGAGACGCCCTGGGATTTTTGGGATTTTTGTTTTTGGGAAGCATCTCCAGGACACTCCAGCTTGAGTGTCCCAGGGTGGATGGACCCTCCCCCGTCCCTCCCAGCCCAGTGCAGACCCCAAACTGGTCCCAGTCTCCCCTCACCAAGCAGGGCTGCCACCTCGTAGGCYTTCTTCTGCTCGATGGTCTCGTAGTTGAGAGCTTCAAAAAAGATGTCCAGCACGAGAATGTTCTCTCTGGAAACGGGAAAAGGGTCAGCCCAGGGCTGCTTGGGGCTTTGGGATGGGGGAAAAATGGGAGTTTGGGGATTTATTCCCCGCTTTGTCCTGACTGCTCCTGTTCCTGGAAGAACCCACAGAATTCGGAGCTAGTGCTGAGCAGGAGCTCAGGGCACCCTGGGAGTCTTTGGAGAAGTTGAAAAACACTTCCCCCAGGAAGTGTTGGGATTTTGGATCTCACTTTGCTGGAAGCACTTTCCTTTGAGGGCAATTCCTCCATCCTTGGCAGTGTCCAAGACCAGGCTGGACACTGGGGTTTGGAGGACCCTGGGACGGTGGGAGGTGTCCCTGCCCATGGCTGGAGTGGCACTGGGTGGGATTTGGGATCCCTTCAGCCCAAATCATTCCAGGAATCCATAAAGGAGAATCCAAAGGATACGGAATAACCGGGAACAACTCTCCCATCCCACCCACACCCAGAGCTGGGAGAGCTCTGAGGCTGTGGCTGCCTGAGGACCTCAGCCTGGAGCTTCTGCCTTCAAGAATACTCCAAGAATTCCCCAAGAATTCCAAACCTGGGAATTCCTGCCCTTTTTTTGGTGGGAACAGAGGATTTCCATGAGGACAGTCCTAGGGAAGGACCTCACATTGTTCCACCAAGAAGAAGACAACCCCGTCTCTTCCACATGTTCACTCTGCTCTTCCCTGGAGGTCACTCTGGGCTGGGGATGGACTGGCCAGGACTGGTTTCACCTCCTGGGGTTTCCCAGACCTTTYCCCTGCCAAACCCAAAGGAATTCAGGTCCTCCCCTACTCACGAGATGTATTTTTCTGAYTTGTTGAACTTCTTCTCCAGGTACTTGGCCGAGGTCTTGCTGGGGATCTTGACCATGGAGAGCTCCTTGTTGTACCTGGTCAGGTTGCATGGGGTCCTGCAGGTGCAGTAACCGCTGTCCTTCTCCGCCAGCAGCCCTGCGGGGACGGGGTCA
>NW_026624803.1:20198-21524 GCF_030028575.1 Malurus melanocephalus | reverse complement strand
CATGGGGACTCACAGACCCAGGTGTCCCCAGTGCCCCCAGGTGTCCCTGACCAGGCATGTGGACTGGCCCTCCAGCCCATTCCCAGCTGTCCCCCCAGCTCTCCCCAGATATCCCCAGTGCCACCAGGTGTCCCCTCAGTGTCTCCGGTGTCCCTGATATCCCCTGGTGTCCCCGGTGTCTCCAGCTGCCCCCCCCGGTGTCTCCAGTGTCCCCAGCTGTCCCCCCAGTGTCCCCATGTCCCCACCTGGCATGTGCACCATGCGGCAGTTGCAGTTCTCCACGATGTACCGGGTCTCACAGTCGATGCGGCAGGCTGTGACGCTGTACACCGGGAAAAAGGCCAGGCCCAGCTCTGGAGAGCGGCACTCGCCCCACGGCGGGGGCAGGTACGTCAACTGTGGGACAGGGATGGGGATGGGGACATCAGCTGGGGGACAGGGACGGGACGGGGACATCAGCTGGGGGACAGGGATGGGACAGGGACATCAGCTGGGGACAAGGACAGGACAGGGACATCAGGTGGGGGACAGGGATGGGATGGGGACATCAGCTGGGGGACAGGGACGGGATGGGGACATCAGCTGGAGGACATGGATGGGGATGGGGACAGGGATGGGGACAGGGACAACACCAGGGGCTGCAGCAGGACACCTCCTCCGTCCCTTGGGGCAGCCCCCCTCCCCAGAGCTCACAGATCCCCAGGATAACCCGGGACAAGCCGTCCCTAAGGAATTAACCTGGTGCCATGGGGGTGGCACGCCCAGGTGACAATGGATGTCCTGGAGGTGACATTCCCATGGCTAATGGACACTTAGGAGGGGACATTCCCACGGCGAATGGACAACTTGGAGGGGACAGTCATGCTCCCAAGTGACACCTGGGAGGGGACATTCCTGCTGAGAGTGAACACCTCGGAGGGGACATTCCCATGGCCAATGGAAACCTCAGAGGGGACATTCATGCTCCCAGTGGACACCTGGGAAGGGACATTCCCACTGCCAATGGACACTTTGCCATGGAAGYGGATGTGGGATCAGCTGGAATTTCTGCCTGAAGACAGCTCCCCTCACAAAAAGCTGCACGGAACTTTCCCCAAGCGGAAAGATCTTCCATGCATTCTCTGGAAATGCRTGGAATTCCATCCCAGCTGCTGCTCCCAGCTCAGCACGGGAATCCCAGGGGTTAAATCCATGGGGAATCTGCCCCTAAGAGCCCTCAGAGATCCCTCCCTGGCCAAATCCGGGCTAGAACCTCTGGAAAAGCCCTTCCACCCACAGGGTTAGAGTTAGGGTAAAGGTTAGGGTTAGAGTTAGGGTTAGGGTTAG
>NW_026624803.1:14686-16668 GCF_030028575.1 Malurus melanocephalus | reverse complement strand
CTGGGCAAGGGTTAGGGAACAAAAATCCATGGAATTATGGGATGGTCTGGGCTGGAGGGACCTGAATCCCATCCAGTTCCAACCCCCGGGGCAGGGATGTCCCACTGTCCCAATGTCCAGCCTGGCCTTGGGCACTGCCAGGGATCCATGGACAGCCACACCTGCTCTGGGAATTCCATCCCAGCCCCTCCCCACCCTCCCAGCCAGGAATTCCTTCCCAATTTCCCACCTAACCCCACTCTCCGGCAGCTCGAAACCATTCCCTGTGTCCTGTCCTGTCCCTCCACCCCTTGGGAACATTCCCTCTCTGTTTCCTTCAGGTCCTGGAAGGTCACACTTGGGTCACCCCCAGTGTCTCCTCTGGGCTGACCAACCCCACAATTTTTTTTCAGCCAGGACTCATCCCTGCCTTGGTGATGAGCCCAGAAGCAGCTCGGCCTCTCTCACCACATTTCATGGACACACCTCCCGCTAGAATTGCTTTTCCAGGATTTTTCTGTTGCTGACTCAGCGCTCCTCGGCCCCTCCTGGGGTCATTCTGGAGGTCATTCCTGCATTAACTCCTTCCAGAGTGGGAAATGCACCTGGAAGGGGCTCCCTGAAGGAACCAGAGCGCTCAGCCCGGCAGGAGGATGAGCAAAGCTGATATAATTCCCATTTTTCCAGCCTGAGAGCTGGTTTGGGAGGGAGTTTTATGGGACACCAGCCATGGAGCCAGCTCTGGACGTGGGGATTTTGGGGGGATCTGGCTGGAAAGAGYTGGGATTTATCCCCCTGGTCTTGCTGCAGCTGCAGCCCAGGGAAGGTCGGAAATCAGGGAGCAAAGCCCAGGAAATGCTCTGATTTCCAGAGTGGGGTGGATTTGAGCAGGGAATAATCCCAGAGCCAGGAATGAAGCCCCCTCCATACCAAATCCTGTCTCACAGCTTCCACCATCCCAAATCCTCCCAATTCCCCACCCTTTTATCCCCTGGGAAAAGAACTCTGAACTCCCCAAGGCTGCTTGGAGCTGGGAGATGGGAGATGGGCTCTCCTTTCTCTTTATTCCTGTTTTTTCTGATCATTTCATTCTCACCCCAGGGTGTGAAATTTCGGGTTCAGGACCCCCAAAAACAACCTGGGCTCACTTCCTGCATGATTTTCCTGAAGTTTTTTCTCCTCTGGCTCTGATTTATCACAGGAGCGGCACAGATTGAGAGATTTAGTGGGGAAATGCCAAACAAAATCAGGGATTGGGATAAAAGCTGAACATCGAGAAGGTAGGGGAAGCCCCGAAGGTCCCTGGGGGATAATTAATYAGAGGAGGCTGTTAATGACTGTAATTAGGTTAAAAATGCTGTTTTGGGAAGAGGAATTAGGGTGGGAACGATTTCAGGGAGTTGACGTGAAGATTCCTCCAGCTTTCCTGGGAAAGGGGTTATGGAACCCTCAGATGGTTTAAATCAGTGGGAAARTCCCTCTCCCAGTGGCAAAACTCTGACAAAACCCATGGAAAAGGGGTTTAATCCAGTCAGAAAATCCCAGGAATGAGCCCTTCCCTCTCCCAGCAGCAAAACTCATGGATAAAGGGACTGAGATTCCCCTAAATCTGTTTTCCTGGTCCTGTGCTTCTCCCACAGGGAAGGAGGGATTTGGAAGGGCTGTTTGTCCCTCTCTTCTCCAGATGAAGAATTGGAATTCTCCCGATTGGAATTCTCAATTCCAATCTCCCGATTGGAATTCTCATTTTTCATGGAAATATTGGAACAGGCAGCGCTGGCAGTGGGGTGGGGGAGATTCCCAGTGCAGCACCAAACTCCCAGAATTTGCACCAATTTAACCCAAAATCCTTGGGATCCTCCCCGCAGGCTCCACGCTTCCAAAGCTCATCCAGGATKGGATTTTTAAGGAAGAGGAATCTTYCCAATCACTGCTGGAGCTGCTGAGTGGGTCCGACTCGAGGAGCTGCTCCCAAAATCCTTGAACATCAGGCAGCTCATGAT
>NW_026624803.1:12166-14288 GCF_030028575.1 Malurus melanocephalus | reverse complement strand
GTGCCTGAGGAGGATTTGGGGTTGATCCCCAATCCACCCATCCTTGTGGATGTGTCATCCCCAGGATCCAGGGACAGAGATGATTCCCGACATCCTCGGGATATCCCAGCAGAGTTTGCCATAAATCCCGTGGATATTTTGGGACCACCTGAAGGATTCCATCAGGAACCTCTCCCATCCTGCCTCTTTCCATACCCTTGGAATGTGCTTTTCCTGGGAAAACCCAGCGGGCTGGACAGGACCCAACACTGGGACCATGGGAGAACAAAGCAGGGAAGCACAAGGGGTGAAATCCCTCCTGGAGCTGGGATCACTGAGGGAATTCAGGACTGGGAATGCAGGGGAAATAACCTGGAAAAGCTGCCCTCATTCCCAGGAATTTGAGGGRAGGCAGGAAAACCCCGTAAATGCCAGGGATGCATCTCAAGGGCATTGATTACGGAGAGGGAACCTGGGATCCTGGGATGGATCGGGGAATTCAGGACTTACCCTTTGCTCCTGGGTGGCCACAAATGTCTGGAACCCAGGGGCCACCCCAAATCCCAGCTCCTGGACGAAGGGAGGCTCAGACTGGCTGTGGATCTGCACTTTGACTCCAGCCTCGAACGTCGTCTCCTCTGGAAGAGAAGGGCCGGGTTAAGGAGCCCAGGAACAGCCGGAATGTTGCCCCTGGATCAGCAGATTCCTGGGAATTGAGGGAGGGAATCCTGCAGCAGGATTTGTTGTGAGCAGAGCACTCCTGGGCCTCATCCCAGATCACCTCCCACCAGCACCTGGAGCATCCCAGATTTGATCCCAGCTCTGATCCCAACTCCTGATCCCAACTCTTGATCCCAGCTCTGATCCCAGCTCTGATCCCAGCTCTGATCCCAGCTCCGACCCCAGCTCTGATCCCAACTCCTGATCCCAGCACTGATCCCAACTCTTGATCCCAACTCCTAATCCCAGCTCTGATCCCAGCTCCGACCCCAGCTCTGATCCCAACTCTTGATCCCAACTCCAATCCCAACTCCTGATCCCAGCTCCTAATCCCAGCTCTGATCCCAACTCTTGATCCCAACTCCTAATCCCAGCTCTGATCCCAGCTCTGATCCCAACTCCTGATCCCAGCTCCTGATCCCCACTCCGATCCCAGCTCCCCCTGCCTGGGACTGAATTTCCTTGGACCGATGTCCAAGGAAAATGGGAGATGCCCTCCCCTTTCTGTCTGGAATTCGGTCACTGGACACTCTGTTGACCTTCCCACATCACCCTACCCCAAAAACTCCTCCTTCCCAATCAGAGCCATTCCCACTCCCCAGCAGGTCCCTGAYGCTGGGAATTCCTGGATGCCCCTTGGGAATGTCGGTCATGAGATGACATCCAAAATGTCCTAAATTCCAAGGAATTTTGGGTTTGGCAGGCGCTCCAAACTGGAAAGGCCTTGTGGGCTGGGGCACCTCAGAGCTCGGGGTGATTTGAGGTCTCCACATCCCAAATCCACRTGGAGGAACTCGAGGTCAGTCCCTCCTTTCTGCTACAAAAAGCGAGGGAAAGTCACACGAGGAGATCCATCAGACCTGAGGGCTCCTTTCCTCAGGATTCCTGCTGCTCTCACATCCCAACAAACCCCAGATTCCCTCTGGGACCGATGCCCAAACCCAGAATATTCCCTGCTCTGGATCCACGCTGGTGGCCAGYGGCACCCCCTCCACATCTCGGGAGGATGAATCATCCCACAGCTTCCCACTGTTCTGTAGGGTTTCCCACTATTTCACCATGTGTTTCAGATTCTGAAAGCCCTGGGAGAACCCCGGGAGCAGAGAATCCTGGGATCAGGGAATTCCAGGAGYAGGGAACTCTGGGAATGGGGAATTCCCAGAGCAGGGAACCCCAGGAGCAGGGAATTCCGACATCAAGGAATCCCAGGAGCTGGGAATTCCGTCAACAGGGAATCTTGGGAACTGGGAATTCTGGGAACAGAGAACCCCAGGAGCAGGGAACCCCGGGAGTAGAAAATTCTGGGAACAGGGAATCTGGGGAGCAGGAAATTCAAGGAGCAGGGAATTCCAGGTGCAGGGAATCCCGGGATCAAGGAGTTCTGGGAGCAGGGAATCCCAGGATCAAGGAATTCTGGGAGCAG
>NW_026624803.1:7950-9921 GCF_030028575.1 Malurus melanocephalus | reverse complement strand
GGGTTGGGAATAATCCAGAATTCCCAGATAACTCAATTTTCCCACCTGTTAAACCCACTCCCGCTCCCCAGAATTTGCCTCCCAACAATCCCCAGCTGCTCTTTTCCCTGCAGGATTAAAGGAGCTTTAACAAAATCCGGGATTAATTTGGTTTCCAGCGGGCTGCAGAGGGAAGCTCAGCTTCCTCTTCCCAGTGCTGATTTTCCATTACTTTTTCGGGAAGAGCATCCCTGGAAGAACCTGCAGAGGGCCCTGGCAGAGCTCGGCCGGGATGGAGCTCCCCCTTGGAAAAGTAGGAATTAAAATCAAAAATGCTGCCAAAAACCGGGAGTTTTGCTCTCCCCCTGCCTGCTCTGGTCCAAACTCATCCAATTCCCTGGGAATGAACGGCTGGAGTCACACCCAGCACGGATTAACTGGGAAAGGAGGATACAGAGGTACTTGGGGGGTATTCCTGGTTGGAACTATTATCCCATGGCTCTGGAATTGTTATTCTGCAATTGTTATTCTGCAACTTTGGAACTGCCATCTTCTGAAATCATCCCCAGCTCTGGAATTGTTATCCTGCAATTGTTATTCTGTAACTTTGGAACTGTCATCTTCTGAAATCATCCCCAGCTCTGGAATTTTTATTCCCAGCTTTGGAATTGTTATCCCACAGCTCTGGACATGTTATCCTGCAATTGTTATCCTGCAACTTTGGAACTGTCATCTTCTGAAATCATCCCCAGCTCTGGAATTGTTATTCCCAGCTCTGGAATTGTTATCCCATGGCTCTGGAATTGTTTTCCTCTGGAAYTGTTATCCCCCAGSTTTGGACCCATTATCCCATGGCTCTGGAATTGTCATMCTCTGGARYTGTTTTTCTCTGKAATTGTTGTSMCCAAGATCTGGAATTGTCATCCTCTGAAATGATCCCCATCTCTGCAATTGTTATCCACTGTGATTGTTCTCCTGCAGCTCTGGAATTGTCATCCTCTGGAACTGTCATMCCAAGATCTGGAATTGTCATCCTCTGAAATTATGCCCAGCTCTGGAATTGTAATCCTGCACCTCTGGAGTTGTTATCCTCAGCTCCAGAATTATTTTCCTCTGGAATGTTATCCCCAGCTCAGGAATTGTTATCCCATGGCTCTGGAATTGTTCTCCTGCAGCTATGGAATTGTTATCCCCAAGATGTGCAATTGTTATGCCCAACTCTGGAATTGTTTTCCTCTGGARCTGTTATCCCATGGCTCCAGAATTGCTTTCCTCTGGAATTGTTATCTCAAGCTCTGGAATCTTTTCCTCTGGAATTGTTCTCCCCAGCCAGCAGCTCCAGGGGGGGATGTTCCATTTTGGAGAAAGCCTAAGCGAGTCCCACCCATTTCCATCTGAGAATTCCTCAGTTCATTCCCATAAATCCTCTCCTGCCCTGGGCAGAGGGAACTGAGCCAGCAAAGGGTTGGGTTCTCCCAGATTTTCGCTGTCCTTGGCCTCAGTTTCCCTCCTGTGAAATGGGAACTCCTTGGGCTGGAAGTGTCCCTGTGAGCCACACGTGGGGAAGCCCAGAGGTTCATCCTTAGGACCAGGATTCCGGGTGTTCCTTGGGAAGGAAGGGCCTGGATCAGGGGCCAGGAGGTGCTGTGGGATCTTGAGGCTCATCCCGACTTTTTCCAACACCGTTTGGTTGGCATTGGCATAGAAACGATGAGTGAGGGATCCCCCACATCCCAGGGAACCCCAACATTCCAGGGATTCCTCACCTTTCAGGGATCCCTCATTTTCCAGGGATCCCCCACATCCCAAGGATCCCCAACTTTCCAGAACTTCCCAGCCTTCCAGAGATCCCCCACTTCTCAGAGATCCTCACCCCCCACATCCCACAGGATCCTTCACTTCCCAGGGATCCCCCACCATCCCAAGGCTCCTCCATCTTCCGGGGATTCCCAACCTTCTCTGGGATCCCCCACATTCCAGAGATCCTAACCT
>NW_026624803.1:5588-7200 GCF_030028575.1 Malurus melanocephalus | reverse complement strand
GCACCTGCTCATTCCAGAATTCCTGGACAGGAGGGGGCAGACACGATTTGTCCCAGGGAACAGGGACAACAGACAGAAACACCTCAGGGGTGGATTTTGGGAGAAGTCCTGCCTGGAAAGGGGGGTCAGGCCTGGAAGAGGCTGCCCAGGGAGGCTGGGAGCTGTCCCAGTGTCACCACAAAGTGACAGCTCCGCTGGCATTCCCAGAGGCTCCKGGAGAAGGGGAGGAAGAAGGGAGAACGGCAAAAGGGGGTGACTGAGAGGGATTTGGGATGGAGYAAAAGCTGGGAAAGGAGCACAGGAATCTCGGCTGCCTGGTCCCAATGGATGAGGGCACGGAGCCGGTGCTTCCCTCTGAAATTCCTCCCTGGAAGTGCCCAAGGCCAGGCTTGGAGCACCCCGGCACAGCAGGAGTGGTCCATGCCCATAGGAGGAGCGCGAAGGTTCCTCCCAACCCAAAGCATTCCATGGTTCTGCATTCCTACAGCACCGAAAGGGATCAATCTAGGATAAACTCCAGCTCCCACCACCCTGGGCTGGGAGCCAAAGCTTCCCTGCAGGAATTCCTGATTTATCTCCCTCTTTTCCTTTCTCTGGGTGCCTTTTACTCCATCCCGGTGGCTGGAGAGGGACGGGGCAGGAGCTGGGAGTGCTCCAATGCCTCCCCAGCCCAGAGAGACGGATTTTCCCCGCTCTCTCCTTTCCCAGCTCCCTCCCTTCCCCAGGAGCAGGAGGTGTCGTACAACCCCACGGAGCCGCTGGGCTATTTTTAGGGAACAGATTGCATTTGCATCCCAAAGCTGGGGCCATATGGCTCCGTGGATATTATTAAAAAGCTCCTTACATAATCCAGGAGCAGCAGGAAGCACCAGGATACCAACCCAGGGCTGGGAAAGGTTCTGCTGGATGAGCAGGAATTCAATTCCAGCTCCTCGCTCGTGTACTACTCCATCATTAAAACGGGAGAAGGAATGTGTGGGAAGCTGCTCTCTGGGTGGGATCACTCCAGGGCGGGCAGGGATGCTCCCAGGATGCTGTTTCCGTGACCAAGGAACACAAATCCCCCTCCCACCTCGGCATCCTTTGGGAATCATGTGTGGAAGAGAAGGGTCAGGAGGGAGCAGAGCCAAAACCTCCAGAGCTCTGTGGCTATTATGAAAAAAACTCCTTACATAACTCAGGAGCAGCAGGACGCTCCAAGATTCCTGCCCAGGGCTGGGAAGGGTTTTGCTGGATGAGCAGGAATTCAATTCCAGCTCCATGATCATATCCTGTTAAGCTGAACTTTAAATCATTAAAAAAAGRGAATGTGCTCTCCTGGCAGGATCATCCCAGGGCAGGCAGGGATGCTCCCGGGATGCTGCTTCCATGATTTCTCTGTGCTGGGGAATGAACACGAATCCTCTTCTCACCTTGGCATCCTTTGGGACTCATGTGTGGTGGTGAAGGTGACCACAGGAGGGATGAGAAGATYCAGAGCTCCAGGGATTTTATTAAAATAATCCAGGAGCAGCAGAAAGCTCCAGGATTCCAATCCAGGGCTGGGAAAGGTTTCACTGGATGAGCAGGAGTCAAGAATTCAACATTCCAGCTCCTCACTTGTGTCTTATTA
>NW_026624803.1:3195-4350 GCF_030028575.1 Malurus melanocephalus | reverse complement strand
TGTCCAGCCTGGCCTTGGGCACTGCCAGGGATCCAGGGGCAGCCACAGCTGCTCTGGCAATTCCATCCCAGCCCTTCCTCACCCTCCCAGCCAGGAATTCCTTCCCAATTTCCCATCCATCCCTGCCCTCTGGCACTGGGAGCCATTCCCTGTGTCCTGTCCCTCCATCCCTTGTCCCCAGTCTCTCTCCAGCTCTCCTGGAGCCCCTTCAGGCCCTGCAAGGGGCTCTGAGCTCTCCCTGGATCCTTCTCCTTCCCTCTCTGAATCCCAAAGCACTGCAGCATCTCCCTCTCCGTGTCCACGGTGTCCTCAGGTGTCCCCCCAGCCCTGTCCCCTCCTGCCCCCCCCCACATCCTTACAGAGGATTTTATGGATAAATAAAAGGAAAAATAAAAATATTTTTGCTGAGCTGCAGCTCCAGAGGCAGCAGGAGGGGAAAGATTTCCCAACCAACCTGGGGAAGCTCCAGCCAGCCCTGCTGGAATTCGGCTGGGGAGAGGAAAAAGAGATCGAAATATCCCTCAGGGCCAGCCTGAGATCCAGGCTGGAAATGGTGGGGCTGTCATGGGAAGGTTTTCAGGGAATGGGGAGAAAAGAGCAGGAAAAAGTGGAACCCAGCAATGGGGTAAGAACAAGGCCGAGCTGAATCCTGAAGGATTCTCCAAGAGACACAAAGATGGGAATGTCCATTCCTCMTCTTCTGGCCACCCCAGAGGTGACCATCATGTCCCAGAGGGGATGATCCACCCCATCCCTTGACTTCTTCAGATGGAAAATCCCTTTTTCAGGATTTCTGGATCTCCAGCCTGGATCCYATCMCATTCCTCTCCCAAATTTTCCTTCCTGGGTGCCACCAACCCAAGGGAGGGGACTCCAGGAGCCCCAGCAGGGGAGATGACACCCCTAGCTCCAACCACCGCAGTGGGATCCGTGGGGACAGGGAAAGCAGCACCCCAAGAGCGGCTGGGATGGGGAGAGGAGCAGAAAAACCGGGAAAGGCGGGATTTGGGAGGAGTCCAGCACAGCTTGGGTTGTGTCTGGCAGGGGAAGGCTCCGGATCCTCGCTATAAATATTCCCAGGCAAACACCAGACGAGAGCGGAACATTTTCGACAGCAGGGAAAACGGTGGAGAAAACAAAGGATCCAGACTGGAA
>NW_026624803.1:0-1477 GCF_030028575.1 Malurus melanocephalus | reverse complement strand
AAATAATTCCCAGTAGGGAAAAAAACCCTCCCCCAATGAGGAAATGCCTTCCCAGGAGGAAAAATCCCTTCCCAGGAGGGAAAAACCCTTCCCTGGAAAGGAAAACCCTTCTGTGGAGAGGAAAATCCTTCCCAGCCCCTCCCTGGTGCACAGAATGTGGGAATTGCCCTCGGGAAATGCCTGGGAAGTCTCAAACTGGACCAAGTGGGAGCTGAGGATGATACCTGAGCTGAGAGGATGAACCCAATGAAATGGAAAAGACTTTTTCCTCCAAAGCTTTGTTCAGCCCTGAAATGCTCCTGTGCCTCCCTGGGACTGATGAAAACAACCCAAACTCTTCCAGGAGGGAATCGGAGCCACCARGGAAAGATTGGGGTCACAGAACCTGGGAATGACTGGGATTATTCCCAAGGGAAACCCCAAACCTCACCTGCAGCCCCGAGCCCTGGCTCCCGGGGAAAAAGCGGGAATAAAAATCCAAGGTTTGCAAACGCCTTTGGGGCTCTGGGGACAGGGAACAGTCCCAAACTGTCACCTCAGTGATGCTACCCCAAATCCCAATTTTTCCCTATGTTTTCCCATGTTTTCCTATGTTTCCTCATCTTTTCCCATGTTTCCCCATGTTCTTTCATGTTTCTCCAGGATTCCCCATGTTTCCCCATGTTTTTCCATGTTTCCCCATTTTTTTTCCAATTTCTTCCCCATATTTTCCCACATTTCCCATTTTTTCCCATGTTTTTCCATGTCCTCTCCTGTTTTTCCATGCACTCCTGTTTTCCCATGTTTTTCCAGGTTTCCATTTCCCCCATGTTTTCCCATGTTACCCCATGTTTCCCATGTTTTTCCATGTTTTCTCCATGTTTTCCCAGGTTTCCCCATGTTTTCCCATTTTTTCCAATTTCTTGCCCATATTTTCTCATGTTTTCCCATGTTTCCCATGTTTTTCCATGTTTCCCCATTTCTCCCATGTTTTCCTATGTTACCCCATGTTTCCCATGTTTTCCCATGTTTTTCCAATGTTTTTGCCACGTTTTTCCATGTTTCCCCACACTTCCCCACGTTTCCCCATGTTCATCCATGTTTTCCTCATGTTTTTCCCATGTTTTTCCCATGTTCTTCCCATGTTTTCCCAGGTATTCCTGCTCTTTTTAGGGTTCCTGTTTCAGTGTGGGCAGTGCCAGCAGCAAAGGCTCCAAAGAAAGCTGAAAATGCTGATTTCATTTCAACATTTCTGCCACTGGATTTCTGAGCCTTATCTCAGCTTTCCCAGATTCCCAAAGCCCGAGGGTTTGGATTCCTTTGGTTTTGACTTCAATGAGCGTTTCCCTGAATTTGGGGTGTTTTTTTTCCCCTTCTTTAAAGGAGGCTTTGGAAGCATTCATGGTCCTGGGAGGATTTTCCTGGTTTGATTCGTGTTCAAAATCCTGTCCCTGTTCCAGCGAGGAGAAACTCCAGGGAAACTTCCAGGGCCTGAAGG
>NW_026624802.1:24974-29373 GCF_030028575.1 Malurus melanocephalus | reverse complement strand
AAACCCGGGCAGATGGAGCCCAAAAACCGGGCAGATGGAGCCCCAAACCCGGGGAGATGGAGCCCCCATGACCCTTTCCCCTTCCCACTGTGTCCCTCATGGCCCCGGACAGTTGTGGCCCGTCCAGATGTTCCCCTCATGGATCGTTCCCGCTTTGCCCCTCACGGTCCCCTCCCCCTGTGCCCGTCCCGCTGTGCCCCCATGGCCCCATCCAGCCCCGTCCCCCTCCCTCCCGCCGTTCCCCCGGTCCCGTTCCGCACCTGCAGCCGGGTCACGGCGCGGAGGAGCCGCCGCCATCCCTCGGCCTCGGCCCCGTTCCGCGGCACCAGCGCGGCCGCCATGACACCCGCACCGGCACCGCCTGATGACGTCATCGGGCCGCGACCGGGGCCGCCATGGCGGGGACAGGGACAGAGGGGACAGGGATGGGACAGGGACAGGGACAGGGCCGGGGTCAGGCCGCCGCGTCCTCGGGGTCCGAGCTCTCGGCCAGGTGCAGCTTCTGTCTGAGCGCGGGTCAAGGGAAACGCCACCACCGCCATTGTCACCACTGTCACCACTGGCATTGTCACCACTGGCATTGTCATCAGTGTCACCGCCACTGTCATCACGCCTGTCATTGGTACCTTCATCACTGCCACCCCGTGCCACCCCAATCACTGTCACCATTGTCACCCAGTGCTATCCCCTCACCGTCCCTGTCACCAGTGCCACCATCACCAGTGCCACCCAGTGCCACCCCCATCACCCAGTGCCACCATTGTTGTCCCCGTCACTGTCACCAGTGTCACCATCACCACTGTCACCCCGTGCCACCATCGCTGTCCCTGTCACTGTCACCAGTGCCACCATTGCCATTGTCACCCAGTGCCACCATGGCTGTCCCCGTCACCCCTCCAAGGATCCATGGAGCTGCTGAGCTCTTCGAGCTGCAGGGGAAAGCAGAGGGTGAGGGAGCGCAGGGGACCCCGTCAGGGGACAGGGGACAGGTGACAGTGACACTGACGTGTGCCAGCAGCTGGTCCAGGTTCCTGTCGGCCGCTGCCTTTTTCTGCTCCTCGGGGAGCTCCTCCACGCACCCGTCCAGCCCGAAGTGCAGCCGCGCCAGCTTCTCCTGCATCTCCCGCACGTGCTCCAGCTGCTCGAACGAGCACTCCTTCCCTAGACCCAAAATTCCCTCTCCTGCTCCTTCCGTGCAGATCCAAAATTCTCCATCCTGCTCTTTCCCTTTGGACCCAAAATTCCCCCTCCCGCCCTTTCCCATGGATCCAAAATTCTCCATCTGCTCCTTCCCTATGGACTCAAAAATTTCCATCCCACCCTTCCCTGCGGATCCAAAATTCCCCATCCCAACCCTTCCGTGCAGATCCAAAATTCTCTATCCCGTTCTTTCCCCATGGATCCAGAATTCCCATCCCACCCTTTCCCATGGACCCAAAACTCCCCATCCCACCCTTTCCTGCGGATCCAAAATTCTCCACCCCAACCCTTCCGTGCAGATCCAAAATTCTCTATCCCGTTCTTTCCCCATGGATCCAGAATTCCCATCCCACCCTTTCCTGTGGATCCAAAATTCCCCATCCCAACCCTTCCGTGCAGATCCAAAATTCCCCATCCCGTTCTTTCCCCATGGATCCAGAATTCCCCCTCCTGCTCTTTCCCATGGACCCAAAATCCAAAATCCCCCATCCCACCCTTCCCCGTGCCCATAGAAAGGACCCCCCACCCCCTCCTCACCGAACGCCTGCAGCTTCCCCGAGTGGAAATCGCTGAGGAGGCTGAGCAGCCCCCCCTCCATCTCGCACACGTCCGACACATCGGTGAGGAAGCTGTGCTGCAGCGGAGCCCCCCGGGAGCCCCCCGGAGCCGCCCGCAGCCGCTCCTTGCTCGTCCTGCGCGGGGAACGCGGCGTTGGCATCGCCCGGGGGGCTCCGAGCGGGGTCCCCCGGGTGTCCCCCGGCCGCACTGACCGGCGGGGCCGCGGCCGCTGGCGGGGCGAGGGCAGCGTGGGCAGCGGCAGCGCGAAGGACGCGCTTTTGCTCGGGGGCAGCGGCCGCGGGGCTCCGGGGGGCGCGGGCTGAGCCAGGCAGGTTTTGGGGCTCCGCTTCTTCCTCCGCTCGTCCATGGCCGGCGCTGCGGGGGCTGCGGGATGGACACGGCGCTCGGACACTCCGGACGCTCCGGACACTCCGGACGCTCCCGCTCCGTCCCTGCGCGGTTCGTGGCCGAGGGTTCGGGCACCCCGGGACAAACGGGGACCCCCGGGACAAGGAGCGACACCCCCGCGGGCCCCGTGAGCGCGGAGGAGGAGCGGAGCGGGAGCTCGGGCGCCGTTCCCGGGGAGGCTCCGTTCTCCCGGCGCATCCCGGAGCATCCCCGAGCCCAGCCCGACCGGGGCCTGAACCGCAGCCGCAGCTCCGGCCGGGCCTCGGCTCCCGGAGATGGAGAATTTGCGTCTGGAACGAGCCCGGAGAGAGCGGGGCAGCGACCGTGAGGGGTCCGTGCCCCCGGAGTACCCCCCGGGCTCCCCGAGCTCCGCGCGGCGCCGGGACGGGGCAGCTCCGGGGGTGCGGAGCTCCTTTGTCCCCTTTGTCCGCAGCTCCGGCCGCCGTCCGGAGCTCCACGGCCGGGACTGACCTGCGCCAGGCCCGCTCCGGCCTCCGGGGCCCGCTGGACGCGGCGATCCCGACGGTCACCCCGACCCCCCGGACCCCCCGAGCCCCCCGGACCCGTCCGCACCGCCCGGGATTTGCATTTAAAGGGAAAGGGAACTTCCTCCGGGATCCGCCGGTCACCGGCAGCCCGCGGGACCCCCACCCCGGGATTAGGACCGGGAACGGAGCAGGGTCCGACCCCGCGGAGCCCCCGGGCCGTTCGCGCCACCCCCCGCCCCCGGTTTACCCCGAGTGCCCTCCGGTGTCACCGCAGCGCCGCCGGAGCGGGATCCGAACCTGCAGGAAGGACCGGGATAGGGCCAAGAAGGACCGGGAAGAACCGGGCTGGGACTGGGAACGACCGGGAAGGGCCGGGAAGAACGGGGAAGGAACGGGAAGGAGCCAAGAAGGACCGGGAAGGGAGCGGGAAAGAACCGGGAAGGACCAGGAAGGACCGGCAATATCCGGGAAGGACAAAAAAAACAAACCCGGGAAGCACCGGGAAGGAGCTAAGAAGGAACGGGAAGGGTCAGGAAGGACCGGGAAGAGCTGGGAAGGATCAAAAAAACCCGGGAAGCACTGAGAAGGAGCCAAGAATGGCCGGCAAGGRCCGGSAAGGACCGGGAAGGGCCTCCAGGCCGGCGCACGGATGGGATTAACCCAATCCCGTCCCCCCGCCCTTCCAGCCCGAGCGCGGCTGCTCGCGTAAATCCCGGCAGGATTTTAAACCCATTTTGGCTATTTTGGAGCCGATTTTGGGCACAAAGGAGCAGCCGGGAGGGTTTGAGACCCCCAAGGCCGGTGGCTTTTGGTGGCTGCAGCTGCCCGGGGAGGGAGAGCCACGGTCTGGGGTCCCCGAGTGTCCCCAAATGTCCCCCCTGAGCAGGGACATCCCCTCCCACTGCCCCCACAGCCTCCCCCACCTCATTCCCGCTGGAAAAAAACAGGACCAGAGCTTTGGGACAGAGGAAATCACATYCCCCAGAGGTTGATGGGGTCACCCCAAATTCCCCCAAAACCTTCAGTGCCCCCCGATAAAGAACGAGAGGCAGCGGCGAGGTTGGAGTGTTTCTATTGATACAGGACGCGCACAGCAGCCCCCGCCGAGCTTTCTGTACCGTAACGGGGGAAAAAAAAAACAAACAAAAAGGGAGTTGGGTGAATTTCTAAAGGGTTTTTCTTTTGAAAAGGAGCGGGAGGAGCGGCACAGGCAGCGCTCAGCCCGGGTTACATTCGGGATCGTCCCGGAGGAACCGCACGGGGCAGAGCCACGCTCAGCTCCGGGATTGTCCCCCGTGGAGGCTCCGGGACACTCAGGGCTCATCCCTGCCGCCTTCCTTAGCATTCCTGGATTCACTGCAGCTCCCTGGAGGAGAAGGGCATGTGGAGGAAGGTTCTTCATGGAGAGGAGATGTGAGAGCAGCGGAAGGGAATCCCAAACCGATCCAGATCCATCGGTGGGGAACATCTCCAGCTTCCAGCGGGACCAAGGCAATGCTGCGAGTGAAATCTGACACARAGAGAAGCTGCAGCGAGGTTTGAAGCGAGCCGAGGCTTCCAAAAGAACGGCGAAAACACAAAGTTTTGAGAAACCGAGGAGAAATCCCAAAGCAGGTCCYGCTCTGGCCCTAAACTGCCTGCTGGGTCCTTGGGGTGAGGCAGAGTAGGGGAGAGGCTCTTCCAGGCTGAGAGGGGAAGGGAAAATGGGGCTGGGAGAGCCCAGGCACCCCCAGGCTCAGTCCTGG
>NW_026624802.1:21741-23334 GCF_030028575.1 Malurus melanocephalus | reverse complement strand
AGTCGCGGGCGGGGTCTTTGAGCGGCTCCAGCGGCTCCGTGTGAGCGCACAGGTCCTGCACTTTCTTGTTGAGGTCGTTGCGCTCCGTCTGCAGTGCCCGGCACAGCTTCTCCAGGCGCTGGATCTTCACCTGCAGCCCCTCCAGCTCCTTGTCCCGGAGCGTTTTCTGAGGAGGAGAGGGACAGGAAACCCAGAGGGGTGTGAGGGGATAATTACAGTGCAGGGAGAGGGTTTTACAGGGAGAGAGAGAGGGGAAACCCAGAGGGGTGTGGGGGATACTGACAGGGCAGGGGGAGGGAGAGGGAAAAAGGGAGAGGGAAAACCCAGAGGGATGTGGGGGATAATTACAGCAGAGGGGGAGGGTTTTAAAGGGAGAGAGGGAGATGGAAACCCAGAGGGATGTGAGGGGATAATTACAGTGCAGGGAGAGGGTTTTAAAGGGAGAGAGAGAGGGAGGGAGGGAGACAGGGAGAGGTGAAACCCCAGAGGGATGTGGGGGGACAGTGACAGGACAGGTTTTCAAGGGAGAAAGGGAAAAAGGGAGAGGGGAAACCCAGAGGGATGTGAGGGATACTGACAGCGCAGGGAGAGGGTTTTAAAGGCAGGAAGGGAAAAAGGGAGAGGGGAAACCCAGAGGGATTTGGGGGGATAATTACAGCACAGGGGGAGGGTTTTACAGGGAGAGAGGGAGAGGGGAAACCCAGAGGGGTGTGGGGGGACAGTGACAGGGCAGGGGGAAGGTTTTAAAGGGAGAGAGGGAGAGGAAGAGAGAGGGAGAGAGGGAGAGAGGGAGAGAAGGAGAGGTGAAACCCGAGAGAGATGTGGGGGGATAATGACAGAACGGGGAGAGGATTTTAAAGGCAGAGAGGAAGAGGGGGAGAGAGGAAGGGAGGAAGAGATGGAGAGGTGAAACCCAGAGGAATGTGGGGGATACTGACAGGGCAGGGGGAGGGTTTTAAAGGCAGAGAGGGCAGGGTTGGATGCGATTTTTTGAGAGGAAATTCCTCCCTGTGAGAGTGGAGAGTTATCCAGAGACCCTGGAGATGTCCAGTGCAGGTTTTGAGCACCCACAGGAGCTGAAGGTATCCCTGCCTGCCCCAATGACCCTGGAAGTGTCCAGTGCAGGTTTGGAGCACCCACAGGAGCACGAGGTGTCCCTGCTCACGGCACTGATGAGCTTTAAGGTCCCTTCCCACCCAAACCATTCCAGGATTGATTCCAGTGAAGCTCAAGGGGAGAATCCGCGTGACCAAACAAATGTAAAGCACCAAAGCTGCTTTGTCCCTTTGTCCCCAGAGAGGCTGGAGCTCCCTGTCCCCAGCCCAGCCCTCCCCCTGTCCCCTCCCCAGCCCTCCCTCACCTCCTCTGCCATCTCCAGCAGCGCTTTGTTGCTGCTCTCCCAGCGGGAGCGGTACATGGTGGTCTCCTTCTCCAGCTTCTTGATTTTCTTGGTCATCTGCACAAGMACAGGAAGGGCACAAATCGAGTCACAAAATGCCCAGAGTTGGGAGGGACTCACAAAAATCATCAAAGGGCAGCTCCTGGCCCTGCTCAGGACACCCTGAGCATTGCAGTGACACCCCACATGGCCTC
>NW_026624802.1:16687-20066 GCF_030028575.1 Malurus melanocephalus | reverse complement strand
ATCCCTGACAAAATCTCAGCTAAGCCTAGCAGGGATCATTGTCCCTGTGTTTTCCAGATTTAAAAATTTGGGAATTTTGGGTTGTTTTTTTGCTGATGGARGGAGGAAAACCCTTCAAATCCCAAAAGAAGAGTGGGGAACTCACCTGCTGCTTGAGGTGAGTCTCCTGCTGCTTCATCAGCTCACACATCCTCTGTGATTCCACGGCCTCCTTCAGCAGCTGGGGAGAGCAAAGCCRATATTTGGGAATGATTTTGGCAATTCCCTGCATGGGGGCCACATGAGGGCTCCAGCCAGGGATAATTTGGGAGAACTCAGGTTAAAATATCCCAGAGCTCCAAGATTTAGGGCTCTGACCACTGAAGGGTCTGGAATAACTCAGGGATTCAGAGGTTAAAATATCCCAGAGCTCCAAGATTTAGGGTTCTGACCACTGCAGGGAATGCCAGGATTTGGGATAACTCAAGGTATCCAGAGGCAAAAAGCAAAATATCCCAATCTCTAAGACTTAAGGCTCTGACCACTGTAGGATCAGGGATAACTCAGGGATTCAGAGGTAAAAATATCCCAACGTTCCAAGATTTAGGGCTCCAACCACTGCAGGGCGTGCCAGGATCTGGGATAATTCAAGGACCCAGAGGCAAAAAGCAAAATATCCCACTCTCCAAGATTTAGGGCCCCAACCACTGCAGGGAATGTCAGCATCTAAAATAATCTGGGATAACTCAGGGATCCAGAGACAAAAATATCCCAGTCTCCATGACTTAGGGCTCTGACTATTGCAGGGCACGCCAGGATTTGGGATAACTCAGGAATCCAGAGGCAAAATGCAAAATATCCCAATCTCCAAGACTTAAGGCTCTGACCACTGTAAAGGCACGCCAGGATTTGGGATAACTCAGGGATTCAGAGCAAAAATATCCCAGAGCTCCAAGACTTAGGGCTCCAACCACTGCAGGATCTGGGATAATTCAGCGATCCAGACGCAAAAAGCAAAATATCACAAATTTCAAGACTTAGGGCTCTGACCACTGCATGGCACACCAGGATTTGGGATAACTCACGGATCCAGAATCAAAAATCTCCCAATCTCCAAGACTTAGGACTTTGACCACTGCAGGGAATGCCAGGATTTGGGCTAACTCAGGAATCCATAGGCAAAAATATTCCAGAGCTCCAAGACTTAGGGCTCCAACCACTGCAGGATCTGGGGTAACTCAGGGATTCAGAGGTAAAAATATCCCAATCTCCAGGACTTAGGGCTCTGTCCACTGCAGGGAATGCCAGGATTTGGGATAACTCACGGATCCAGAATCAAAAATCTCCCAAAACTCCCAAACTCACAAAATCCTTCTCCCGCTGGTGCCTCTCCTCCGCCTCCTTCAGCATCTCCTGCGCCTGCTGGAGCTTGGCATCCACCAGCTGCTGCTGCAGCTCCTTGTGCTTGAACACCTTGTCGATGTGCTGGGGAGGGACAGCACAGTTCAGGGAGGATCAGAGGCTCCTCCTGCCCCTCTAAAAACAAAACCAGCCCTGTCCTCACCCACCTCCTCCCGCAGCTCATACTGCTCGATGAGCTTCTTGAGCCTCTCRGCCAGCTCCATGTTCTCCTGGCGCAGTTTGGAGTTGCGCTCGTTGTGCTGCTCCATCTGCAGTTGGATGTCGTTCAGGGTCACCTGGAAGTGRGAGGTCACCTCCTTCCTCTTCTCCTCCTCCTCTCTGGCGCGCTGGACGCCCTCCTCCTGTGGGAGGGAGGGAAAAAGGGCCCAAATTGATGTTCCCAGCTTCTTAATGTTCCTTAAATCCATCAGAACCTGCCTAAATTGGTGCTCTGAGCCCCCCACTGCTCCTTAAATCCATCAGAACCTGCCCAAATTGATGCTCTGAGCCCCCCATTATTCCTTAAATCCATCAGAACCTGCCCAAATTGATGCTCTGAGCACCTCATTGTTCCTTAAATCCATCAGAACCTGCCCAAATTGGTGCTCCCAGCTAATCCAGACTCCTGTTATTCCTTAAATCCATCAGAATCTGCCCAAATTGATGTTCCTAACCAATCCAGACTTTCGTTATTCCTTAAATCCATCAGGAACCGACTCTGGGCCTTACCCTGTCCCTTCCTCCAGCAGTCAAACCCTCAAATAACAATATATAAAAATATATAACCCTCAAATATATACATAACATATATATAATATATAATTATATATAAACATATAATAGATATTATTATACATGTTTTAATATTATATATATATAAAATATATAACAACATATAACTCTTGAATAACCCTTGGATTTTGTAGAAAACAATGGCTCAGCACCAAAATTAAAACCCAACCACGATAGCAGAGTGGGGGCAACCACTGGGAAAACTGAATTTGCCTCAGCACCAAAATTAAAGCCCAGCCATGACGGCAGATTGGGGGCAACCATTGGGAAAAGCCAATCAGCCTCAGCACCAAAATTTAAGCCCAACCCCAATGACAGAGTGTGGGCAACCACTGGGAAAGGTGAATTTGCCTCAGCACCAAAATGAAAGCCCAACCCCAATGACAAATTGGGGGCAACCAATGGGAAAGGTGAATGTGCCTCAGCACCAAAATTAAAACCCAGTCACCACAGCAGAGTGCGGGGCAACCATTGGGCAAGGCCAATTAGCCTCAGCACCAAAATTAAAGACCAACCCTAATGGCAGAGTGCGGGGGCAACCACTGGGAAAGGCGAAATTGCCTCAGCACCAAAATTAAAGCCCAGCCATGACGGCAGATTGGGGGCAATCACTGGGAAAGGCCAATTTGCCTCAGCGCCAAAATTTAAGCCCAGCCCTAATGACAGAGTGCGGGGCAACCATTGGGAAAATTGAATTAGCCTCAGCATCAAATTTAAAGCCCAGCCATGAGAGCAGATTGGGGGCAACCACCAAGAAACATGAATCAGCCTCAGCACCAAAATTAACGCCCAACCATGACGGTAGAGCGTGGGCAACCATTCAGAAAGTTGAATTAGCCTCAGCACCAAAATGAAAGCCCAACCCCAACAGCAGAGCATGGGCAACCATTCAGAAAGTTGAATTTGCCTCAGCACAAAAATTAAAGCCCAGCCACAAGAGCACATTGAGGGCAACCACCAGGAAAGGTGAATTAGCCTCAGCACCAAAATTAAAATCCAATCACGACAGCAGAGTGGGGCAACCATTGGGCAAGTTGAATTTGCCTCAGCGCCAAAATTAACACCCCAATGACAGAGCGTGGGGCAACCATTGGGAAAGGCCAATTAGCCTCAGCACCAAAATTTAAGCCCAACCCAAACGACAAATTGGGGCAACCACTGGGAAAGGTGAATTTGCCTCAGCACCAAAATTTAAGCCCAACCCCAA
>NW_026624802.1:14167-15865 GCF_030028575.1 Malurus melanocephalus | reverse complement strand
GAGCAGAAGATCCTGGTTTTCCACAGCAGAAAATCCTGAATTTCCATGGCAAAAGGTAGAAAATCCTGGTTTTCCACAGCAGAAAATCCTGGTTTTCTACAGCAGAAAATCCTGGTTTTCCATGGCAGAAGGCAGAAAATTCTGGTTCTCTGCGGCAGAAAATCCTGGTTTTATACGGCAGAAAATCCTGGTTTTCCACAGCAGAAAATCCTGGTTTTCCATGACAGAAAATCCCAGTTTTCCACAGCTTTTCCATGGCAGAAAATCCTGATTTTTCCATGGTAGAAAATTGAGGTTTTCCACACTAGAAAATCCTGGTTTTCCACACAGAAAATCCTGGTTTTCCACAGCAGAAAATCCTTCTTTTCCATGGCAGAAAATCCTGCCCATGCTCTCAAATCCCAGCAGCAATCCCAGAATTTCCCAAATTTCCAGTTTTTCCCTGGAATTTCCCCTTTCCAAGCCCAGCCCCAGCACTCACCAGCTCAGCGTATTTCTTGCACAGCGCTGCCAATTTTTCCTCTGAGGTGCTCAGGGTGTTCAGGGTCTGCATCAGCAAAGTGATTTCTTTGCCTGGAAGGAGGAATGGAACAGGAATAAANAATAAAATCCTCAGGCTAAAGCAGCAAACCCCTCACCTAAACCCTTGGCTTTCTTCTTCTCCTGAGCTTTTTTGTGATCCCTGTCCCCYCCCTCCTCTCCGGGCCGGAATTCCTCTCCTCCTTTGTTGTTGTTCTCCTTCTCCCCGTTGATCTCGGGGCCTCCTGGGTCCTGTTCCCCGTTCCTGGGGGATTCACTGCGCCCCTTTTCGGGCTCCTCGGGGTTTTCCTGGCTGCCATCCACACAGTAAGTGTTTAAAATATCCTCCAGCTGCCGGCTCAGCTCCTCGGAAACGTCGCGGACGGGACGGGATTTGGGATCTTCCTGGGTGATGGGAGCTGGGGAAATAAAAAAAGAATTGAAAAACAAAAAAAAATTTAAAAAAAAATTTAAAATAATAAAAAAAATTAAAAAAACAAACCAAAAAACTAAAAAAACCAAAAAAAAATTAAAAAAAATTAAAAAAAATTAAAATCCACCAAAAAAACCCCCAAAAAGCAAAAACCAAAAATTGCCCACAGGGAAAAAATGGGAGAAAAACCAGGATTTTCTGCCTCTAAAAACCAGGATCTTCTGCCCTTCAAAACCAGCATTTTTGGTGTGGAAAACCACGATTTTCCTGCCTGAAAAATCAGGATCTTCTAGGATGAAAATCAGGATTTTCTGGCCTGAAAAATCAGGATTTCTTGCCACGGAAAAGCAGAATTTTCTGGCCCAAAAAATCAGGATTTTCTGCCCTGAAAAAATCAGGATTTCTTACTATGGAAAAGCAAGATTTTCTGCTGTGGAATACCAGGATTTTTTGCCCTGAAAAAACAGGATTTTCTGCCCCAACAAAGAGCTGTTTTTGTGCAAAAAAAGCATTGCCCTGGCTTTTTCCAGGCTCAAACCCACACTCACACATTCCAGGGAATGCCAGCACAGCCCACAGGGAAAAAAAATGGGAAAAAAACCAGGATTTTCTGCCTTTAAAACCAGAATGTTCCACCCTTGAAAACCAGCATTTTCTGCCTCGAGAAATTAGGATTTTCTGCTGTGGAAAACCAGGATTTTCCAGCCTGAAAAATCAGGATGTTCTAGGCTGAAAATCAGGATTTT
>NW_026624802.1:9945-13753 GCF_030028575.1 Malurus melanocephalus | reverse complement strand
ACCAAAAAAAACCCCCAAAAAGCAAAAACCAAAAATTGCCCACAGGGAAAAAATGGGAGAAAAACCAGAATTTTCTGCCTCTAAAAACCAGGATCTTCTGCCCTTCAAAACCAGCATTTTTGGTGTGGAAAACCACGATTTTCCAGCCTGAAAAATCAGGATCTTCTAGGCTGAAAATCAGGATTTTCTGGCCCGAAAAATCAGGATTTTCTGCCCCGAAAAACCAGGATTTTCTGCCCCAACGAAGAGCTGTTTTTGTGCAAAAAAAGCAGTGCCCTGGCTTTTTCCAGGCTCAAACCCATGCTTACACATTCCAGGGAATGCCAACGCTGCCCACAGGGAAAAAAATGGGAGAAAAACCAGGATTTTCTGCCTTTAAAACCAGGATCTTCTGCCTTGAAAAATCAAGATTTTCTGCCCTGGAAAACCAGGATTTTCTACTCTAAAAAATCAGGATTTTCTGCCCTGAAAACCAGGATTTTCCACCCTGGAAACCCAGGATTTTCCACCCTGAAAAATCAGGATTTTCTGTTCTGGAAACCAGGATTTTTTTGCCCTGGAAATCCAGGATTTTCTGCCCCAACAAAGAGCTAGATCTGGCGGTTTTTGTGCAGAAAACGCACAAAACCCAAGCTCAAACCCACATTCACACATTCCAGGGAATGCCAGTGCTGCCCACAGGGAAAGAATTGGGAAAAAAAACAGGATTTTCTGCCTTTAAAACCAGGATCTTCTGCCCTGGAAAACCAGCATTTTCTGCCTTGAAAAATTAGGATTTTATGCCCTGGAAAACCAGGATTTTCTGGCCTGAAAAATCAGGATTTCTTGCCATGGAAAAGCAGGATTTTCTGCTGTGGAAACCAGAATTTTCTGCCATGGAAAATCAGGATTTTCTGCCTTAAAAACCAGGATTTTCTGCCCAACAAAGAGCTGTTTTTGTGCAAAAAAAGCATTGCCCTGGCTTTTTCCAGGCTCAAACCCACACTTACACATTCCAGGGAATGCCAGCACAGCCCACAGGGAAAAAAAATGGGAAAAAAAACAGGATTTTCTGCCTTTAAAACCAGAATGTTCCACCCTTGAAAACCAGCATTTTCTGCCTCGAGAAATTAGGATTTTCTGCTGTGGAAAACCAGGATTTTCCAGCCTGAAAAATCAGGATGTTCTAGGCTGAAAATCAGGATTTTCTGCCCTGAAAAATCAGAATTTCTTGCCATGGAAAAGCAGGATTTTCTGCTGTGGAAACCAGAATTTTCTGCCATGGAAAATCAGGATTTTCTGCCTTAAAAACCAGGATTTTCTGCCCAACAAAGAGCTGTTTTTGTGCAAAAAAAGCATTGCCCTGGCTTTTTCCAGGCTCAAACCCACACTTACACATTCCAGGGAATGCCAGCACAGCCCACAGGGAAAAAAAATGGGAAAAAAAACAGGATTTTCTGCCTTTAAAACCAGAATGTTCCACCCTTGAAAACCAGCATTTTCTGCCTCGAGAAATTAGGATTTTCTGCTGTGGAAAACCAGGATTTTCCAGCCTGAAAAATCAGGATGTTCTAGGCTGAAAATCAGGATTTTCTGCCCTGAAAAATCAGAATTTCTTGCCATGGAAAAGCAGGATTTTCTACTGTGGAACACCAGGATTTTCCACCTTGAAAAATCAGGATTTTCTGCTCTGGAAACCAGGATTTTCTGCCCAACAAAGAGCTGTTTTTGTGCAAAAAAAAGCATTGCCCTGGCTTTTTCCAGGCTCAAACCCACATTCCTGTCAGAACCCCCCAATTCCCAGGGATCCCCCACCTTCTGGGGGTGCTGCAGCCTCTGGGGAGTCGCCCTCCTCCAGCCCCATCCCGCTGCTCCTTCTGGAAGGACGTGGAGCTGCTTTGGTTTCCACTCCCTGGTTCTTCATCTCAGCTTTTCCAGCCTCTCAGATTCTGTAAAAATAAGAAAAAAAAAAAAAAGGCTGATTTTGAGGATATTTAAGGATTTTAGGAGTCATCAATCCCAGGGATGGAAGGAGACTGATCTCAGCAGAAGCTGTGCTGAGGAAAGCGTGGTTTGATTCTCAATTTGTGCCTCAGCACAGAGTTTTCTGTGCCAGGATAATTCCCATTCCAGCTGTGGAAAACTGGAATTCCCTCCTGGAAAAAAAGCATCTCCAAACCCATTTTCCTACTGGGAACAACCCTCTCAGCCTTTCCCAATTCTTGGATTCCAAAGCGTGGATTCTCGATTTGTTCCTCACCACGGAGTTTTCTGTGCCAGGAAAATTCCCATTCCAGCTGTGGAAAACTGGAATTAGGCAGCACCTCCAAAACCCACAAAAACCAGAGTTTTCCTATTGGGAACAATCCTGTCAGCCTTTCCCAATTTTTGGATTCCAAAGCATCGTTTGGTTCCCGATTTGTGCCTCACCACCATTTTCTGTGCCAGGAAAATTCCCATTCCAGCCGTGAAAAACTGGAATTCCCTCCTGGAAAAAAAGCATCTCCAAACCCACAATAACAGAGTTTTCCTACTGGGAACAACCTCCTCAGCCTTTCCCAATTCTTGGATTCCAAAGCATCATTTGGTTCCCAGTTTGTGCCTCACTACGGAGTTTTCTGTGCCAGGAAAATTCCCATTCCAGCTGTGGAAAACTGGAAAAGGCAGCACCTCCAAAACCCACAGAAAACAGAGTTTTCCTACTGGGAAAAACCTCCTCAGCCTTTCCCAATTCTTGGATTCCAAAGCATGGTTTGATTCTCGATTTGTTCCTCGCCACGGAGTTTTCCGTGCCAGGGTAATTCCCATTCCAGCTGTGGAAAACTGGAATTCTCTCCTGGAAAAATGCATCTCCAAACCCATTTTCCTACTGGGCACAGCCCTCTCAGCCTTTTCAACTTTGAATTCCAAAGCATCGCTTGGTTCCCAGTTTGTGCCTCACTACGGAGTTTTCCGTGGAAAACGGGAATTCCCTCTAGGAAAAAAACACCTCCAAACCCACAATAACAGAGTTTTCCTACTGGGAACAACCCCCTCAGCCTTTCCCAATTCTTGGATTCCAAAGCATTGCTTGGTTCCCAATTTGTGCCTCACCACTGAATTTTCCACGCCAGGATAATTCCCATTCCAGCCGTGGAAAACTGGAATTAGGCAGCACCTTAAAACCCAAAAAAACCCAGAATTTTCCTACTGGGAACAACCTCCTCAGCCTTTCCCAATTCTTGGATTCCAAAGCATCGCTTGTTTCCCAATTTGCACGGAGTTTTCCATGCCAGGATAATTCCCATTCCAGCCGTGAAAAACTGGAATCCCCTCCTGGAAAAAAGCACCTCCAAAACCCACAATAACAGAGTTTTCCTGCTGGGAAAAACCCTCTCAACCTTTCCCAACTCTTTCATTCTAAAGGATTGCTTGGTTCCAAATTTGTGCCTCACCACAGAGTTTTCTATGCCAGGAAAATTCCCATTCCAGCTGTGGAAAACTGGAATTCCCTCCTGGAAAAAAGCACCTCCAAACCCACAATAACAGAGTTTTCCTACTGGGAACAATCCTCTCAACCTTTCCCAATTCTTGGATTCCAAAGCATCATTTGGTTCCCAGTTTGTGCCTCACCACGGAGTTTTCTGTGCCAGGAATGCTGGAATTCCCTCCTGGAAAAAGGCAGCACCTCCAAACCCACAATAACAGAGTTTTCCCACTGGGAACAACCCCCTCAGCCTTTCCCAATATTTTAATTCTAAATCTGCCCCAGAGACCGAGCTCAATTCAATGAGAAGCGCCTGAAATCCCAGCTCCTCCTCATTTCCTCCGAAGGGTTTGGATGTTCCCA
>NW_026624802.1:6786-8847 GCF_030028575.1 Malurus melanocephalus | reverse complement strand
GCGCATCGGCGGGGCGGTGGGTTGCCCGGCTGCCCTCCCGGTGCCGCTGATGCCGGCGGTTGTGGCGGTTCCGGCGGTACCGGCGCTGAGGGAGCGGCTCGGCCCCGGGGCCTCCAACGGCCGCGCGTGCGCCCGTCCGCGCCGCCGCCCAATCAGCGCCCGCCGCGCGCGGGGGCTGCCGGGAAAACACCGGGGAGACGCGGCAACCGCGGCGGGACGCGCTGAGGGGACTACAGCTCCCGGCATGCTCCGCGCGGGAAACGGCCATTGAAACTACAGCTCCCGGCGTGCTCCGCGCGAGAGCGGCCATTGAAACTACAGCTACCGGCATGCTCCGCGCGGGAAGCGGCCATTGAAACTACAGCTCCCGCCATGCTCCGCGCGGGAACGGGCATTGAAACTGCTCTGTGGGCGTACATGGAGATGTGGAGGAAGAGGAGGAGGAGGAAAAAGTGGGAAGGAAACCACGTTCTACAACTATCGCCATGCCCCGGGGCGGAGGAAGAATAGGAGGAGAAAGGGAAGTAAGGAAAGTGTGGCCTACAACTCCCAGCATGCCCTGCACATGGCCGCCGTGGGGTTTACCAACTCCCGCCCTGCTCCTCTGGAGGCGGGGGAAAACAAAGGAGGAGGAGGAGGAGGAGGAGGAGGAGGAGGAGGAAAAGCTGGGAGGGGAGGTGGTGAGGAAGAAAAAGCGAAATTGTGGCCTACAGCTCCCAGCAGGTCTTGCGCCAGGGGACTACAACTCCCAGCATGCCCTGCACATGGCCGATGGCCGCTCTGTGGTTTACCAACTCCCGCCCTGCTACTCTGGAGGCGGGGGAAACAAAGGAGGAGGAGGAGGAGGAAAAGCTGGAAGGGAACGAATGCGGAGGAAGGAAAAGCGAAATTCCGGCCTACAGCTCCCAGCAGTCCCTGCGGTCGGGGACTACAACTCCCAGCATGCCCCGCACATGGCTGCCGTGGGGTTTACCAACTCCCGCCCTGCTCCTCTGGAGGCGGAGGAAAACAAAGAGGAGGAAGAGGAGGAGGAGGAGGAGGAGGAAGAGCTGGGAGGGAAGGGAGGTGGTGAGGAAGAAAAAGTGACATTCTGGCCTACAGCTCCCAGCAGCTCCTGCGCCAGGGGACTACAACTCCCAGCATGCCCCGCGCGCCCCCCGTTACCGGACACGCCCATCACACCACACCCGGGCACCWGCACAGGCGGAGTTTATTCGTTCCACAACAAAGGCTCAGCTCCTCCGTTTTTAATGAAATCGTGGCAAAGTCACTCAAACCCCGCTGAGCCCGGGGGGTGTTTTCAGGCGTTGCCTGCCTCACAGTGTTTATTTACAGCAATTACAGAAATTTCTGATATATTTTTTCCTCTGTGGCCCAATTCGACAAATATCTAGCTATCTATAATATAAAAAATACAGAGATTTGTCGTTTTTGGAAGTAAAATGTGCATTATCCGACTGTGAGCAGGAGGTAAACCTGAAAACCTGGCACTGCAGGTGCAGCCAAAAATCTTCCTCCACCCCATCAAACCACCCCAAAAGGCAGGAAAAACCCAGAATTCAGACCATGGTTCTCATGGAAAATAAAGTATTTCAAGTAAAGATGAAGGTGGGTTTCAGCATTTCAGAGCTCTTGAGATCAGTCAGTACAATGCAAACCAAACCTGTGCAACAGCAGCTGTGCTTCCTGCTCCAAAAAATTTCACCCCAGTTCCCATCTTTGGGCTCTTGTTGCTTTTTTTTTGTTAAATCCTTGGAAATACCACTAGCAGTTCTTCAAAAAACAAACAAAAAAATTATCTAGACCAAGGGAAGCAGCAGGAAACAAAAAAATAACTTCCCAGCAGTGAGAGAACTTCTCATTTTCTTGTTTTTCTGTCCATTTTCAGTATTTTTTCAGGGAACCTGCCCTGGGTTCACCAGGACTGTCCACTGAAGGAGGAAGGCCAGGGTTAAACTTTGCTCTCAGCAAATTAAGAGTCCTTAATAAAGAGTTAACATGTGCAAAAACCAAAAAAAAAAAAAAATTTAAATAGATCAACCCACGTTTTTTTTTTTTTTT
>NW_026624802.1:3677-6115 GCF_030028575.1 Malurus melanocephalus | reverse complement strand
GGAGAAAATCAACTCTCCATCCTTGTCACTGAAAGAATTCGATCTTATTCAAAACTTTGGGGAGGAAAAAAGGGCATGAAACTGAGAAAATCAACTCTCCATCCTCATCCTTGAAGGAATTCGGTCTTATTCAAAACTTTGGGGAGAAAAAGAGTGGAATGGGATGAAACACAGAAATCCACTTTCCATCCTTGTCCTGAAATGATTCTATCTTATCTAAACCTTTTGGGGAGGAAAAAGTGGATGAAACAGAGAAATCAACTCTCCATCCTTGTCACTGAAAGAATTTGATCTTATTCAAAACTTTGGGGAGAAAAAGAAGGGGATGAAACACAGAATTCTTTCCATCCTCATCCCTCTTCCTGAGAGCAGATTTCTATCTTATCCAAACCTTTGGGGAGGAAAAAAAAGGGATGAAACAGAAATCAACTCTCCATCCTCTTCCTGAAATAATTCTATCTTATCTAAACCTTTTGGGGGGGAAAAAAGTGGATGAAACAGAGAAATCCACTCTCCATCCTCGTCACTGTTTCTGAAATAATTCCATCTTATTCAAAACTTTGGGGAGAAAAAGAAGGGGATGAAATGGAGAAAATCAACTCTCCATCCTTGTCACTATTCCTCAAAGAATTCTATCTTATTCAAATCTTTGAGGAGGAAAAAGGGTGATGAAATAGAGAAATCTACTTTCCATCCTTCTTCCTGAAAGAATTTTATCTTATCCAAACTGATCCCTCAATAAATGAGTTTGAAAATATTCGGGAACAAATATTGGCAATTTGGGAATATCAAAAACCCCTGAAAAGAGGGGAAAAGCACCCAAAATCACAACCTACCATAAATGAGTTTGAAAAGATTCTGTAACAAATATCGGCTATCTGGGAATATCAAAAACCTCTCAAAAGAGGGGAAAAGCACCCAAACTCATCACTCCATAAATCCAAACTGAGCTTGAAAATATTCTGGAACAAATATTGACTATTTGGGAATACCAAAAAACCCTCAAAAGAGGGGAAAAACATCCAAACTGAGTTTGCAAAGATTCTGAAACAAATATTGGCTATTTGGGAATATAAAAAAAGATTCTGGAACAAATAATGGCAATCTGAAAATATCAAAAACGCCTCAAAAGAGGGGAAGAGCACCCATAAATGAGTTTGAAAAGATTTTGCAACAAATATTGGCTATCTGGGAATATCAAAAACCCCTGAAAAGAGGGGAAAAGCACCCATAAATGAGCTTGAAAAGATTCTGGAACAAATATTGGCTATTTGAGAATATCAAAAAAGATTCTTGAACAAATATTGACAATTTGGCAATATCAAAAACCCCTCAAAAGAGGGGAAATGCACCCATAAATGAGTTTGAAAATATTCTGGAACAAATACTGACTATTTGGGATTATCAAAAAAGATTCTGGAACAAATATTGGCAATTTGGGAATATCAAAAACCCCTCAAAAGAGGGGAAAAGCATCCAAATTCCCAACCCACCATAGGCCTCCTCGATCAGGCTGCAGTAGGGGTTGATCCCGGTCCCGCTCTGGTTGGCCTCCTGCTCTCCCAACCTCAGGATGTTTTCCAGCCCGTTCAAAGCCACCAGGACAATTTTGGAATCCATCACTGTCAGCAGATCACACAGGGGTTTGATACAGCCCAGATTTACCAGGTACCTGCAGAAAAAAAAACAAAAAACAGCAACATCATCCACTGAGTGTGCAGGAGCTGGGAAACTTCACCTTGGAGAGCAAAGGAAATTAATCCAAATTTATCTTAAAATATGGATTTACTGCCCTGCAAGGTTAGTTTTTGATCCATTTGTTTGCACTTTTTTTTCAGAAGACTTATTAAAAAAAAGGAGTCACTTTAGAAGATTCCTCCTTTATCTGGAAATTTCTGCTCTGGAATTTCTTTGAATTCCTGCTCCAAAATTTTCCCAAATTCCTCCTTTATCTCGCAATTTTTGCTCCAGGATTTCTCCAAATTCCTGCTCTGGAAGTTCTCCAAAGTCCTCCTTTATTTGGAAATTCCTGCTCTGGAATTTCTCCGAATTCCCACTCTGGAATTTCTCCAAATTGCCACTCGAGAACTTCCCCAAATTCTCACTCCCAAATTTCCCCAAATTTCTCCTTTGTCTCAAAATCCCCACTCTGGAATTTCTCCAAATTCCCACTCCAGAATTTCCCCAATCCCTCCTTTCTCCCCAAATCCCACCAAGGCAKMTCTCCMRGAGCCCAGCTGGATTTAAGGCCCATCTCCCGGAGCCCAGCAGGCTTTCCCCTTGCAGGATTTTCCCCCAGCAGGATTTAAAGCAGATCTCCCTGATCCCAGCTGGCTTTTCCCCAGCAGGATTTTCCCCTGCAGGATTTTCCCCCAGCAGGATTTTTTCCCTAGTTGGATTTAAGGCAGATCTCCCTGAGCCCAGCTGGATTTAAGGCC
>NW_026624802.1:0-1113 GCF_030028575.1 Malurus melanocephalus | reverse complement strand
CCTTCCTGAGGATGTTTGGTCTCTCTCCTAAACTAAGCTGGAATATCAGGCTCCAGGAATTTACAAATGGGCTAAGGGGTACAAGGGATACATAAAGGGTACAGAAAATGTAGAAAAGGATAAAAAARTATAAAAAGGAAAGGCAAAACTCATCAGGCATCCAGACCGTACCTGGATCTGCGCTCTGTTCCCCGCTGTGATGTTGGAGATGGTCCAGCACGCCTCTTTCCTGATGGATTCCTTGGGGCTGCTCAATAAATGGAGGAGGCACGGCAGGGCTGAGCAGTTCAGGATCACCTTTGGCACAGAGGAAACACARATGAGCTCAGCAGAGCCAGGCACAGCACCCCGTGCCAGGCAGGGAATTCCTCCCTCCCCTCTCACCTGGGTCTGGATGTCATCCCCTGTCACGATGTTGCCCACGGCTCGGAGAGCTGGAGAGGCCACTTTGTAATCGTTGTGCCTGCGGGGAAATTGGGTGAGGACAAACCCAAATTTGTCAAATTGCTGAGTATTACCACCCCATAATCCCATCAGCATTATTTCCTTAGGATTCCATCCCCTCACCATATTATCACTGAAAACAAAGTTTGATCCTTTAAATCCCAACTCCAGCCCCTTTTCCACACAGATCCTGCAGAAACAAAGCCAAACTGACTTTTCCTATTCTTTGATTTTTCTCATAACTGGGTTATGATATTGGGAAGGGAGAGAGAAGCTCTTCCCAGGTGTGCGGGTAGTAGGCCCACGCTCCTGTGGCTCTATTTCACAAATTTATAGGAACAAGGTTTCCTTTGATCAGGGAATTTGTCATTTAAGGGGGTAGATTTTGAGATTTTTTTTTTCACAGTGTAGAATATAACTGCGAAATCCTCAGCTCAGGAAGAGAATCCTGAGGAAATTACAGCTGAGAACCTGCTCCAGATCCTCCTACCCTATATCATCCTACAGCATCCCTGCTCCAGATCCTCCTACCCCAGATCCCCCTACACCATCCCAGCTCCATATCCTCCTACCCCATCCCTGTTCCAGTTCCTCCTACCCCGTATGGTCCTATCCCATGCCAACTCCAGATCCTCCTGCTCCAGATCCCCTTACCCCAGATCCTCCTAC
>NW_026624801.1:27521-28738 GCF_030028575.1 Malurus melanocephalus | reverse complement strand
TTTCAGCCACATTTCACCCTCATTTCATCTGCCCATGCCCTGCTGGAGGCTGAAGGGCCGATTTGTCACCGTAACGCTCACAACAAACAGAAATTTTGCACCAGGAGAACCAAAAATGTTTCTTCAGCTCTACCTTTTGTAATTTTGCTCATCAGAAAACACCAAATTATCTCAATTTCGCCGCTGTCATGGTTCAACATGACGGTACGAGCAGCGTTCCAAGAGAGCTCGAAAAAGGTGATCTGATGCAAAATGAGAMTATTAAATGAGAAWATTCCCTTTTTATCMCCTCACWATGGGATTTTAGCACAGCAGTTACRAGGGAAAAGGAAATKAATTGTCGCTAAACACTCGAAATGTCCCCAAAAGGTGATGGGAATTTGCCAAAAGCTCCTGGTGGCAAAGTGAAACCCRTTCCTGCTTTGGTTCCTGAGATTCCAACCCAAAATCCTGGGGATTTATTGCTCTGTGAATCTGCACATCCCGAAATTTGACAGCTCTGAGCCAGGAGGGATTTGGGAATTTACCCTGGAGAGCACCGAAGGAAACTTTCCAAAGTGAGGAGTTTTTTGGGGACATTTGTATCAGGAAAATTTATTCATTAATAAATTTGACTCCTCTGTCTCATTTTCCATCGACCTCTGGTGTTTGTGGATTGATTTTCCCGATTTTTGTGTTCAGAAACTCTGCCTGTTTTGAAGTTTTCATTTTAAAAAAATGAAAATCAAAATAAAAAGCCCAGCCTTGGTGATGTTGTAAAGATGAAGGAAACAGAAAAATTGAAGGGTGAGGCAGAGCAAAAATACCAGGAAAAATCTCACTTTTCACCCTGAATGAGCGAAAATCCCAGGAAAAATCTGACTTTTCACCCTGGATGAGTGAAAATCCCAGGAAAAATCTCACTTTTTGCCCTGAATGGGTGAAAATCCCAGGGGAAATCTCACTTTTTGCCCTGAATGAGTGAAAATCCCAGGAACAATCTCACTTTTTGCCCTGAATGAGTGAAAATACTCAGAAAAATCTGAATTTTCACCCTGAATGAGCAAAAATCCTGGGAAAAATCTCACTTTTCACCCTGAATGAGCGAAAATCCCTGGAAAAATCTCACTTTTCATCATGGATGAGCAAAAATCCCTGGAAAAATCTCACTTTTCACCCTGAATGAGTGAAAATCCTGGGAAAAATCTCACTTTTCACCCTGCGTGAGCAAAAATCCC
>NW_026624801.1:24219-25151 GCF_030028575.1 Malurus melanocephalus | reverse complement strand
GTGACAGACACTGAACAAACAGCTCACACCAAATCCAAAAATAAAGCTCTACCAAGCCCAGCAGGTAGAAAAATCAAACTCTGGGAACTGAGCGCAGCATGAGACATCCACACAATTCCAAAGTGCTCAATTCCCACCGGGAATATTCCCCATCCAAACCCCACCCTCTGGCTCTGTGCCCCCATGGGCTGATGTGTGCCAGKGGAAGCAGTTTGTGTGAAATCCTGAAACCCAGGCACTTCAATCCCCCCCCTCCCCACAGGCGGCAAACCAGGAGGGTGGAAAATATAAGAAAGAAAAAGATAAGAAGGAAACCCTAATTAGCACCAGAAACACAGAAATCCAGATCCAGTAGGAACCCAAATACTGAGAACTGCATAACATTGAACATTAAATGAATAAAAAATGAACATTAAACCAATAAAAATTCAATGAGTTTTGATTGTATAAAGTTTAGGAAAAATTTTGTAAAATTTATGTGTCCTGGAATGATTTTCTGCGCACACCTGGGCTATGAGTGGATGAGATGATTTCTGTGGCACATCCTGGCCAGAAAATAAAGATTCGCTATCATCCCAAATACAGTGTTAGAGAGTTTWCTTTTTCCCCCAGTTTCGGTGACACCATGAGCTGATGTGGCCAGGGGAAGCACCTGCCCGGGATTTGTGTTAAATCCTAAAACCCAGGCACTTCAATCCCTTCCACAGACAGCAAACCGGGATGGTGGAAAATATAAGAAGGAAAAAGAAAAGAATGAAAACCCTAATTACCATCAGAGGGGAAGAAATCCAATAGGAACCCAAATACTGAGAACTGCACAATGTTGAACCAATGAACATTAAACCAATAAAATTCAATGAGTTTTGACTGCATAAAGTTTGGGGAAAATCTTGTAAAATTTGTGTCCTAGAATGATTTTCTCTGCACACCCG